>NC_079198.1:121102577-121127857 GCF_029499605.1 Hyla sarda | reverse complement strand
CACCTGATCCCCCTATATACCCCATTACAGGTCACCTGATCTCCCTATATACCCCATACAGATCACCTGATCTCCCTATATACCCCATTACAGGTCACCTGATCTCCTATATACCCCATTATAGGTCACCTCATCTCCCTATATACCCCATTACAGGTCACCTGATCCCCCTATATACCCCATTACAGGTCACCTGATCTCCTATATACCCCATTACAGGTCACCTGATCTCCTATATACCCCATTATAGGTCACCTGATCTCCTATATACCCCATTACAGGTCACCTGATCTCCTATATACCCCATTACAGGTCATCTGATCCCCCTATATACCCCATTACAGGTCATCTGATCCCCCTATATACCCCATTACAGGTCACCTGATCTCCTATATACCCCATTACAAGTCACCTGATCCCCCTATATACCCCATTACAGGTCACCTGATCTCCTATATACCCCATTACAGGTCACCTGATCTCCCTATATACCCCATTACAGGTCACCTGATACCCCTATATACCCCATTACAGGTCATCTGATCCCCCTATATACCCCATTACAGGTCACCTGATCCCCCTATATACCCCATTACAGGTCACCTGATCTCCTATATACCCCATTACAGGTCACCTGATCCCCCTATATACCCCATTACAGGTCACCTGATCTCCCTATATACCCCATTATCTGACCCCCCATATATCCTATATACCCCATTACATGCCCCCCCATATAACCCCACTACATTCCCCCCATATATCCTATATACCCCATTACCTGACCCCCCATATAACCCCATTACATTCCCCCCATATATCCTATATACCCCATTACCTGCCCCCCATATACCCCATTACCTGACCCCCCATATATCCTATATACCCCATTACCTGCCCCCTATATACCCCATTACCTGACCCCCATATATCCTATATACCCCATTACCTGACCCCCTATATACCCCATTACCTGACCCCCCATATATCCTGTATACCCCATTACATGCCCCCCATATATCCTATATACCCCATTACATGCCCCCCATATATCCTATATACCCCATTACATGCCCCCCCATATATCCTATATAACCCATGACTTGTTCCCTGTTATATTTCCTATATACCCCATTACCTGACCCCCCATATATCCTATATACCCCATTACCTGCCCCCTATATACCCCATTACCTGACACCCCCTATATCCTGTATACCCCATTACCTGACCCCCTATATACCCCATTACCTGACCCCCCATATATCCTGTATACCCCATTACATGCCCCCTTTATATCCTATATACCCCATTACATGCCCCCCCATATATCCTATATAACCCATGACTTGTTCCCTGTTATGTATCCTATATACCCCATTACCTGACCCCCCATATATCCTATATACCCCATTACCTGAGCCCTGTTATATATCCTATATACCCCATTACCTGACCCCCCATATATCCTATATACCCCATTACCTGCCCCCTATATACCCCATTACCTGACACCCCCTATATCCTGTATACCCCATTACCTGACCCCCTATATATCCCATTACCTGACCCCCCATATATCCTGTATACCCCATTACATGCCCCCTTTATATCCTATATACCCCATTACATGCCCCCCCATATATCCTATATAACCCATGACTTGTTCCCTGTTATATATCCTATATACCCCATTACCTGACCCCCCATATATCCTATATACCCCATTACCTGAGCCCTGTTATATATCCTATATACCCCATTACCTGAGCCCTGTTATATATCCTATATACCCCATTACCTGACCCCCTATATACCCCATTACATGCCCCCCATATATCCTATATACCCCATTACCTGACCCGTTATATATCCTATATACCCCATTACCTGATCTATATATCCTGTATACCCCATTACCTGATCTATACATCCTGTATACCCCATTACCTGATCTATATATCCTGTATACCCCATTACCTGACCCCCTATATACCCCATTACATGCCCCCCATATATCCTATATACCCCATTACCTGATCTATATATCCTGTATACCCCATTACCTGATCTATATATCCTGTATACCCCATTACCTGATCTATATATCCTGTATACCCCATTACCTGACACCCCCCCGTTATATATCCTATATACCCCATTACCTGATCTATATATCCTGTATACCCCATTACCTGACCCCCTATATACCCCATTACCTGATCTATATATCCTGTATACCCCATTACCTGCCCCCCTATACACCCCATTACCTGACACCCCCTATATCCTGTATACCCCATTACCTGATCTATATATCCTGTATACCCCATTACCTGATCTATATATCCTGTATACCCCATTACCTGATCTATATATCCTATATACCCCATTACCTGCCCCCCTATATACCCCATTACCTGATCTATATATCCTGTATACCCCATTACCTGACCCCCTATATACCCCATTACATGCCCCCCATATATCCTATATACCCCATTACCTGATCTATATATCCTGTATACCCCATTACCTGATCTATATATCATGTATACCCCATTACCTGATCTATATATCCTGTATACCCCATTACCTGATCTATATATCCTATATACCCCATTACCTGCCCCCCTATATACCCCATTACCTGATCTATATATCCTATATACCCCATTACCTGCCCCCTATATACCCCATTACCTGATCTATATATCCTGTATACCCCATTACCTGATCTATATATCCTGTATACCCCATTACCTGATCTATATATCCTATATACCCCATTACCTGACACCCTATATACCCCATTACCTGACACCCTATATACCCCATTACCTGACCCCCCCATATATCCTATATACCCCATTACCTGACACCCCCTATATCCTGTATACCCCATTACCTGACACCCCCTATATCCTGTATACCCCATTACCTGATCTATATATCCTGTATACCCCATTACCTGATCTATATATCCTATATACCCCATTACCTGATCTATATATCCTATATACCCCATTACCTGATCTATATATCCTGTATACCCCATTACCTGATCTATATATCCTATATACCCCATTACCTGATCTATATATCCTATATACCCCATTACCTGCCCCCTATATACCCCATTACCTGATCTATATATCCTGTATACCCCATTACCTGCCCCCCTATATACCCCATTACCTGATCTATATATCCTGTATAACCCATTACCTGATCTATATATCCTGTATACCCCATTACCTGCCCCCCTATATACCCCATTACCTGATCTATATATCCTGTATACCCCATTACCTGATCTATATATCCTGTATACCCCATTACATGCCCCCCCATATAACCCCATTACATGCCCCCCATATATCCTATATACCCCATTACCTGAGCCCTGTTATATATCCTATATACCCCATTACCTGACCCCCTATATACCCCATTACATGCCCCCCATATATCCTATATACCCCATTACCTGACCCCTGTTATATATCCTATATACCCCATTACCTGATCTATATATCCTGTATACCCCATTACCTGATCTATATATCCTGTATACCACATTACCTGATCTATATATCCTGTATACCCCATTACCTGACCCCCTCTATATACCCCATTACCTGATCTACATATCCTGTATACCCCATTACCTGACCCCATATATACCCCATTACCTGACCCCCTATATACCCTGTTACCTGATCTATATATCCTGTATACCCCATTACCTGATCTATATATCCTGTATACCCCATTACCTGCCCCCCTATACACCCCATTACCTGACACCCCCTATATCCTGTATACCCCATTACCTGATCTATATATCCTGTATACCCCATTACCTGATCTATATATCCTATATACCCCATTACCTGCCCCCTATATACCCCATTACCTGATCTATATATCCTGTATACCCCATTACCTGCCCCCCTATATACCCCATTACCTGATCTATATATCCTGTATACCCCATTACCTGATCTATATATCCTGTATACCCCATTACCTGACCCCCTATATACCCCATTACCTGATCTATATATCCTGTATACCCCATTACCTGATCTATATATCCTGTATACCCCATTACCTGCCCCCTATATACCACATTACCTGATCTATATATCCTGTATACCCCATTACCTGATCTATATATCCTATATACCCCATTACCTGACACCCTATATACCCCATTACCTGACCCCCCCATATATCCTATATACCCCATTACCTGACACCCCCTATATCCTGTATACCCCATTACCTGATCTATATATCCTATATACCCCATTACCTGACCCCCTATATTCCCCATTACCTGACCCCCTATATACCCCATTACCTGGCACCCCCTATATCCTGTATACCCCATTACCTGATCTATATATCCTATATACCCCATTACCTGACCCCCTATATACCCCATTACCTGAAACCCCCTATATCCTGTATACCCCATTACCTGATCTATATATCCTATATACCCCATTACCTGACCCCCTATATACCCCATTACCTGAAACCCCCTATATCCTGTATACCCCATTACCTGATCTATATATCCTATATACCCCATTACCTGACCCCCTCTATACCCCATTACCTGAACCCCCATAGATCCTATATACCCCATTACCTGACCCCCTATATACCCCATTACCTGACCCCCTATATACCCCATTACCTGACACCCCCCTATATCCTGTATACCCCATTACCTGACCCTCTATATACCCCACTACCTGCCCCCCTCTATAGTCTCTTGACCGCTCTCCAGCCTCAGGCTCCATTCACACACCGCGGATTCCGTAGCACTTGTTCCGTTCCTCTTTGATGTTTTGGCGGTAAGCGCTTTTCCTGCCCCGTCACATGATCCGGACATTTCTGCACCGTGTGAATTGTCTCCTGATAATCCGGCAGCCCATCCGTCCATTCACAATTTCTCGGTGACTTTGTCCATTAACTATTTCCATCCCAGGGAACCCCCGGTCCCCGCCGGTGAGTCACCACCACGACCCCGTGAATCATCGCCCCTCCCCCAGGACCCCGCACGATTTCGGCCTTTCACGACTGACGCCCCCATAGAACGGGGCCGCCCACGTGTGCGCCAAGTTCTGAGGCCGCCCCTGTGATTGGCCGTGTCGTGCGTGTGGGCGTGGTCCGCAGCTCCGGTTTGTAGACGGAGCCGTGTTATTGGTTGGCAGCCGGGTGGACGGGGCGCAGACAGCGCGAAGCGCCGGAGAAGAAGGACCGGGAGATCGGCCGACGTATGGAGAACCGGACCGAGCTGCTGCTGCCGCTGGCCGGCCTGACCGCCGTCACCGGGGCTACCGGGCTGATCCTGTACCGGCTCCTCCGGAGGTGAGGGGGGTAATGGTCGGGGGCTTTGTTACGAAGGGTGATGGGGGAGGGGACATTAACCCGAGCAGTGCCGGAGCCGAGTGACAGCTACTGCCGACCCCGGCGAGACAGCAGAGTGCAGGCCCTGGTGTGAGCTCCATGTGCGGCAGCATGTGCTGAGGGGAGTGTCCCGGGGTGTCCCCTGTGATGTGGTGGTCTGTGGGGGGCGCATTGTATGTGGGTTCAAAGGAGAGGTTGGTGAGGGTTTGTATGTACCGGAGATATCGGATGTACTGGGGCGCACGCTCTGTCAGGGGGACATTTGGGGGCGCACGCTCTGTCAGGGGGACATTTGGGGGCGCACGCTCTGTCAGGGGGACATTTGGGGGCGCACGCTCTGTCAGGGGGACATTTGGGGGCGCACACGTGCTGTCAGGGGGACATTTGGGGGGCGCACGTGCTGTCAGGAGGATATTTGAGGGTGCTAGCTCTGTGAGGAGGACACTGGGGGGGCGCACGCGTGCTGACGGGGACACTGGGGGGGGCGCACGCGTGCTGACAGGGGGACACGGGGGGCGCACGCGTGCTGACAGGTGGGCGCTTGGGGGGCGCACGCGCGCTGACAGGGGGGCGCTTGGGGGGCGCACGCGCGCTGACGGGGATGCTTGGGGGGCGCACGCGCGCTGACGGGGACACGCTTGGGGGGGCGCACGCGCGCTGACAGGGGGACGCTTGGGGGGGCGCACGCGCGCTGACAGGGGGACGCTTGGGGGGGGCGCACGCGCGCTGACAGGGGGACGCTTGGGGGGGGGCGCACGCGCGCTGACAGGGGGACGCTTGGGGGGGGCGCACGCGCGCTGACAGGGGGACGCTTGGTGGGGGCGCACGCGCGCTGACAGGGGGACGCTTGGTGGGGGCGCACGCGCGCTGACAGGGGGACGCTTGGTGGGGGCGCACGCGCGCTGACAGGGGGACGCTTGGTGGGGGCGCACGCGCGCTGACAGGGGGACGCTTGGGGGGCGCACGCGCGCTGACAGGGGGACAT
Organism: Hyla sarda; assembly: GCF_029499605.1. Classification (NCBI taxonomy): domain Eukaryota; kingdom Metazoa; phylum Chordata; class Amphibia; order Anura; family Hylidae; genus Hyla; species Hyla sarda. The sequence continues at coordinate 121,121,445 of NC_079198.1, read as the reverse complement.
TATTATAGTGGAGGGGAATGTGAGTGCAAATTCTTGCAGTTACTGCTGACCATGTTTTTGGTGGGTGCACTGTGTTGTGGTATGGGGGACATTCATGGGTACAGTTTTTTTGCATTGTGCCAGTAGTCAGGTATTTGTGGGTGCACTTTATCAGTTGTGGAGGTGTATTTGAGAGTGCACAGTGTTGGGGGGGGTGTTGTGGATGCATTGTGTCATGGTGGGGGGGGGTATTTGTGGGTACGCTGTGTTGTAGTCAGGTACGTGTGGCTGCACTGTGTCAGGACGGGTGGGAAATTGTGAGTGCACAGTCTTGGTCGGTGGGGTATTTCTGGGTTCACTGGTTCGTGATTGGAGGGTGTATTTGTGGGTGCACAGTATTGGGGTTGGGGGGGGTATATGTGGGTGCACAGTATTGGGGGTTGGGGGGTATATGTGGGTGCACAGTATTGGGGGTTGGGGGGTATATGTGGGTGCACAGTATTGGGGGTTGGGGGGTATATGTGGGTGCACAGTATTGGGGGTTGGGGGGTATATGTGGGTGCACAGTATTGGGGGTTGGGGGGTATATGTGGGTGCATACAGTCCTTGACATGGAAGATATTTTAGATTTGGCGGTCCTTGTGTGTATTAGCTCCTGTGTTGTGATCAGGTGACTATACTCCGCGCTGATCCTGGTTACTCGTCCGGTCTGCTGATCCTGGGTATCGGTCCGGTCTGCTGATCCTGGGTACCGGTCCGGTCTGCTGGTTGCCCCTCATGTCCCCATTGCTCTCATCATTGAATATCTTTTTGTGTTCAGTGAAGGATTTTCTCCTATGAAGCTGACCCTGACCGGCGCCATGATCGGAGCCCCCCACCTGTCACCTTCCTGCTCCCCCGATCCGGTGTCCTTATTTTCCCCCCGGGAATCGCTCCTGACTTAATATTTCCCCCTCCATAATCCAGCGCAGTGTCACAGGCGATAGGACATGATGGCACAGCTCGGGCACCTGTCTTTCCAGCTGTCTGGGGATGCGGGGGACGCTCGCTGACTTCTTGACAAAGCCTTTGTTTCTTCTTTCAGCCGATTGCTGGCGCCGGGGCATTAGGGGAACAGCTGTGTGTGTGCACACAAGTGCCCGGCGTCCTGAGCCTGATCATAGTGGTGCCCCCACAATAATGCACAGCACTCCACGGATATAATGCACAGTGCCCCCATAATAATGCACAGCACTCCACGGATAGAATGCACGGTGCCCCCATAATAATGCACAGCACTCCACGGATAGAATGCACGGTGCCCCCATAATAATGCACTGCACTCCACGGATAGATTGCACGGTGCCCCCATAATAATGCACTGCTCTCCACGGATAGATTGCACGGTGCCCCCATAATAATGCACTGCTCTCCACGGATAGATTGCACGGTGCCCCCATAATAATGCACTGCTCTCCACGGATAGAATGCACGGTGCCCCCATAATAATGCACTGCTCTCCACGGATAGAATGCACGGTGCCCCCATAATAATGCACTGCTCTACACGGATAGAATGCACGGTGCCCCCATAATAATGCACTGCTCTCCACGGATAGAATGCACGGTGCCCCCATAATAATGCACTGCTCTCCACGGATAGAATGCACGGTGCCCCCATAATAATGCACTGCTCTCCACGGATAGAATGCACGGTGCCCCCATAATAATGCACTGCTCTCCACGGATAGAATGCACGGTGCCCCCATAATAATGCACTGCTCTCCACGGATAGAATGCACGGTGCCCCCATAATAATGCACTGCTCTCCACGGATAGAATGCACGGTGCCCCCATAATAATGCACTGCTCTCCACGGATAGAATGCACGGTGCCCCCATAATAATGCACAGCACTCCACGGATAGAATGCACGGTGCCCCCATAATAATGCACTGCTCTCCACGGATAGAATGCACGGTGCCCCCATAATAATGCACAGCACTCCACGGATAGAATGCACGGTGCCACCATAATAATGCACTGCTCTCCACGGATAGAATGCACGGTGCCACCATAATAATGCACTGCTCTCCACGGATAGAATGCACGGTGCCACCATAATAATGCACTGCTCTCCACGGATAGAATGCACGGTGCCACCATAATAATGCACTGCTCTCCACGGATAGAATGCACGGTGCCACCATAATAATGCACTGCTCTCCACGGATAGAATGCACGGTGCCACCATAATAATGCACTGCTCTCCACGGATAGAATGCACGGTGCCACCATAATAATGCACTGCTCTCCACGGATAGAATGCACGGTGCCACCATAATAATGCACTGCTCTCCACGGATAGAATGCACGGTGCCCCCATAATAATGCACTGCTCTCCACGGATAGAATGCACGGTGCCCCCATAATAATGCACTGCTCTCCACGGATAGAATGCACGGTGCCCCCATAATAATGCACTGCTCTCCACGGATAGAATGCACGGTGCCCCCATAATAATGCACTGCTCTCCACGGATAGAATGCACGGTGCCCCCATAATAATGCACTGCTCTCCACGGATAGAATGCACGGTGCCCCCATAATAATGCACTGCTCTCCACGGATAGAATGCACGGTGCCCCCATAATAATGCACTGCTCTCCACGGATAGAATGCACGGTGCCCCCATAATAATGCACTGCTCTCCACGGATAGAATGCACTGCTCTCCACTTATATAATGCACAGTGCCCCATAATAATGCACAGCACTCCACTTATAAAATGCACAGTGCCCCAATAATAATGCACAGCACTCCACGGATAGAATGCGCAGTGCCTCAATAATAATGCACAGCACTCCACGGATTAGAATGCGCAGTGCTCCAATATTAATGCACAGCTCTCCACGGATAGAATGCGCAGTGCCCCAATAATAATGCACAGCTCTCCACGGATAGAATGCGCAGTGCCCCAATAATAATGCACAGCTCTCCACGGATAGAATACAGATAGTATTAACAGCCATGTGAATCCTAGAAGCAGCTTTGGATGTTAACAGAGAAAAAACCTTGTCTGTGTCTGGTTTAATTGGGCATTGAGTTGTAGATTGGTGACATGCCTACCTATAGAGGCGTTGTGCCTCATGAAAGTTTTAAAGAGTTAAGTTGCTTTTTTTTTTCCTAGGAAACCTCCGACACACGTGAAGGTGAACTGCTGGTTCTGCAGCCAGAACACTGTGGTCCCCTATGGCAACCGAAACTGCTGGGACTGCCCCAACTGTGAACAGTACAACGGCTTCCAAGAGGTGAGATCGCTGTGGTGGTGGTAGGACTCAGGACCCCCGGACAGGCAGGGGGAGAGTAGCGGGTGGCGGCGGCGGCGGCCTATGGCACCGCAAAAGCCACTGCAGTTCATTGATTTAAAGCGCCCGCTTTAAATCAATGATCTGCAGCGGTGTCGCAGGGGGATAAATAGCCGATAACTTATACCGGAATATCGGTATAAGCTATCGGCCCTAACCTCCACCGATTATCGGTATCGGCCCTAAAAAAAACGATATCGGTCGATCCCTAGAACGTACCCTAAAATGGTGCCACGCCTTACATAGTGGACCTGCTAAGCCCCATTTACTTCAGTGGAGCTGAGCTGCACCACTAAACACAATCTCTAGACTGGTGCGATGTATTTTTTTGCCATGTTTTCTAAACTTTTTTTTTATTTTTATCTTTTTTGTAGTGCACTATAGGAAAAGTTGCACCTTTTCCCAATTTGTGTCATGTGACTGCTCTGTTATATGGCTAGGAGGCTGTTGGTGAATTATTATTTTTTTTTTATGTTTTTCAGTGTGTGCCTCCAGCTATTGCAAAACTACAACTTCCAGCATGCCCGGACAGCCAACGGCTGTCCGTGCATGCTGGGAGTTGTAGTTTTGCAACAGCTGGAGGCTCACTGCATGGAAAACACTCATGCAGATGTATCTATTTTGCACTTTACCTTTATAGCCACAATTCTTGCCCCCCTTTTATTTCCTGTCTTGGGTCTAATGTAATCCCGATCCTGGCGGTGACGTCTGTGAAGCGGATTTCAGGCTTTGTTTTAATTACATGGTGAAGAGGGGATTATAAAACAAGCTTTCGTGTCCCGAGCCCGGCAGCGCAGCTATAAACCGAGAGATTTTTTGCCCCCAACAATCACGCTAGAATACATAATATAGATGCGTTCCCTCATTTCCTGGCAGTGGATGAGTTCCTGTGTATGTGTTGGTGTCCTATGTGTTTCCATGGTAACAGACTACAAGCAGACCCAGTGTAGTCGGATCTTGCAGTTGCAGAACTTCACTCTACCTTCTCTTATACCATTTATTTGCGGCTCCCCAGCTATTGCAAAACGACAAGCTCTTGCATGACTACAATTCCCAGCATGCCCGAGTGCAGCAAGTACTTTTCCAAAACTACAATCTGGCATGCCCTGACAGTCTTTGGCAGAGACAAAGGTTGGGGAACACGGTCAGTAGAGAAGCAGGGGTTAGAGGGACTAACACAACCTAAGGGTCAGATTTGAACCGTGAGATGCATAGCTCTGCATGTGAGCTGTATACAGCAAATCATAGTCGCATTTATTTTTATTTTATTTTAGTATAATGTATTTAGAAGAATTTCATTTTTTTCAAATTAACTTTTAATATAATATTAATTATTATTTATTACTAATAATATAGATTAAAATAAAAAAAATATTATTTATAGAATTTAATTTTTTTAATTAATTCTTAATTATTATTACTATTATTATATTAAGAGTTCAAAAAAATAAAATTCTATAAAAAATATTTTTATCTGTAATAATAATTTATTATTACTGTTATTATTATTTATTATTATTATTACTTTTACTATTACAGATAATGAAAATATTTTTTTATAGAATTTTATTTTTTTGAATTAACTATTAATATATAATAAATCATTATTTATTATTAATATAGATTAAAATAATAAAATATTTTTTTTTATAGAATTTTATTTTTTGAATTAACTCTTAATTATTATTATTACTATTATTATATTAAGAGTTAAATCAAAAAAATTAAATTATATTAAAAATATTATCTGTAATAATAATTTATTATTACTGTTATTATTACTATTACAGATAATAATTTTTTTATAGAATTTTATTTTTTTGAATGAACTATTAATATAATAAATAATTTTTATTATAAATAATAATAAAATAAAAATAAACCTCTTCCTTTTCTTTGAATTGCATTAGTGCAGTAAACAACGGATGCAGAAATATATGAAATATAAATTTACCTTAACCAAGGTTCAGACTACCGAATTTCCGGCCGTAATTCCTCATAGAAATTACGCTCTGAAATTCCGATGCGGCAGAGTCTCATTGCTGTCAAAGGAATTCCATTGCCTAGTGCACACTGCGGAATTTCTTAAAGAAAAAAAATATATATTTTATTACATTTTAACCCCTTAAGGACTCAGCCCATTTTGGCCTTAAGGACTCAGACAATTTAATTTTTACGTTTTCATTTTTTTCTAAAAATCATAACTCTTTTATATTTTCATCCACAGACTAGTATGAGGGCTTGTTTTTTGCGCGACCAGTTGTCCTTTGTAATGACATCACTCATTATATCATAAAATGTATGGCGCAACCAAAAAACACTATTTTTGTGGGGAAATTAAAACGAAAAACGCAATTTTGCTAATTTTGGAAGGTTTTGTTTTCACGCCGTACAATTTATGGAAAAAATTACATGTGTTCTTTATTCTGAGGGTCAATACGATTAAAATGATACCCATTATTATATACTTTTATATTATTGTTGCGCTTAAAAAAAATCGCAAACTTTTTAACCAAATTAGTACGTTTATAATCCCTTTATTTTGATGACCTCTAACTTTTTTATTTTTCCGTATAAGTGGCGGTATGGGGGCTCATTTTTTGCGCCATAATCTGTACTTTTTTTTGATACCACATTTGCATATAAAAAACTTTGAATACATTTTTTATAAAATTTATTAAAAAAGTAGGAATTTTGGACTTTTTTATTTTTTTTTCGTTCACGCCGTTCACCGTACGGGATCATTAACATTTTATTTTAATAGTTCGGACATTTATGCACGCAGCGATACCAAATATGTCTATAAAAAATGTTTTTTACGCTTTTTGGGGGTAAAATAGGAAAAAACGGACGTTTTACTTTTTTATTGGGGGAGGGGATTTTTCACTTTTTTTTTAACTTTTACATTTTTTTACATTTTTTTTTTACACTTGAATAGTCCCCATAGGGGACTATTCATAGCAATACCATGATTGCTAATACTGATCTGTTCTATGTATAGGACATAGAACAGATCAGTATTATCGGTCATCTCCTGCTCTGGTCTGCTCGATCACAGACCAGAGCAGGAGACGCCGGGAGCCGCACGGAGGAAGAAGAGGGGACCTCCGTGCGGCGTTATGAATGATCGGATCCCCGCAGCAGCGCTGCGGGCGATCCGATCGTTCATTTAAATCGCGAACTGCCGCAGATGCCGGGATCTGTATTGATCCCGGCACCTGAGGGGTTAATGGCGGACGCCCGCAAGATCGCGGGCGTCGGCCATTGCCGGCGGGTCCCTGAGTGCCATCAGCAGCCGGGATCAGCCGCGCATGACACGGGCATTGCTCCGATGCCCGCGGTTATGCTTAGGACGTAAATGTACGTCCTGGTGCGTTAAGTACCACCTCACCAGGACGTACATTTACGTCCTGCGTCCTTAAGGGGTTAATTATTTTAGCGCCTATTATGGTCGCCGCCGCCCGCCCCAGGGATCTTCCCATATCACTTACACTTGTTGAAATCAATGGGGCAGTAAAGGTTGCCACGGCCTTTGATCTCTCCTATCAATCATTAACAGGGTTTTATGGCTCATGCATATACCACGGCCCTGCACGGGCTTCGAGTAGGATAACCCTGGGAGTCGTTTTTTCTGACAGAATCTGTTTTGAAAATAACATTTTGACCTTTCTGCTTGCTGTCAGTGAATGGAGATAATCTTATTTACCTCTATAGCAGTGGTTTACAAACTGTGCACCTTCAGCTGTTGCAAAACTACAACTCCCAGCATGCCCAGACAGCCGAAGGCTGTCCGGGCATGCTGGGAGTTGTAGTTTTGCAACAGCTGGAGATGCACAGTTTGGAAACCACTGCTATAGAAGCTTAAAACCCTCACACATCTAATACTTCTCACAATTTGGGGTTTATGTATCTAAGTCTAGACAATCCTTTTTACCTGCACTGATACTGTATCTGTCTGGAGGACATAGGATTGTCTAGACCGCCCCCATTCACTGACAGCAAGCGCAAATTGTTGGAAATTGATAATAAAATATCTGTCTAATCCTTTTTTTATTTTTTTTTTTATTTTTTTAATCTTTTCTAATTCCAGAACGGTGACTATAACAAACCTATCCCGGCACAGCACAGCGAGCATCTTAACCATTTGGTGTCTGGTGGGAACACGATTGTAGAATCGACGAAGCCGCAGCAATGGGTGAACTGTGGGACGCTGCTGTGTAAGAAATGTAACAACAACCAGAGCACCAAAATAAAGCAGCTGGCGTCATTTTCGCCCAGAGAGGAGGTGGGTGTAGTGTCCTGCTGGATTGCCGTTCACCGTCGCAATCGCTGACACGTCGATAACTTCTGCAGTGTATATTATTGCCGCGTTAACCCCGAGATCACTGGACGGGCTGCTCTGAAGTCACATGTTGTGCCATTTTTCTTTCCCTTTTTCGCAGGAGCGATACGAAGAGGAGATCGAGGTCTATAAACACCACCTGGAGCAGATGTACAAGCTCTGCCGGCCATGCCAGACCGCCATAGACAGTTATATCAAGTACCAAAACCGACAGCTGAGGGCCATCATGCTGAACCAGCAATTCAAGCGACGGGAGCTGGATAAAGGTTATACACAGGTAAAAGGGGGGGGCTCTGTGCCTTATGCAATGGCTTTATGTGCTGGTAGGTTATATTGGGAAATTGCTGTAATACATAGACACAGCAGTCCCTCAAGTTACTATATTTATTGGTTCCAGGACGACCATTGTATGTTGAAACCATCGTATGTTGAGACCAGAACTCTATGGAAACCTGGTAATTGGTTCTGAAGCCCCAAAATGTCATCCAAAAATAGGAAAAAGTGAGGATTAAAGAAAAATAAGTAGATAACGAATAGAGATAAAGCAAATCCTTACATATAAAAGTAATAAAGATCTGCTGGAGCAGTAATCACTGTCTATGTAGAGGACAGGAGCTTCTTCAGGGTCCGGTACAGTACACAGTGTCCTAAAAAAAGTAACATGGAGCAACCCTCACCTGGTATCCAAAGGAGCAGCTAACCCTGGTACAGGTAAAAAGTACAGAACATGTAATACCACCCTGTACTGTAGGGGGCGCTACCAGACACCAGTCAGTGCATACACTTCAGTAATACAGTTAAAGAGTAGTACAGAACATGTAATACCTCCCTGTACTGTAGGGGGCGCTACCAGACACCAGTCAGTGCATACACTTCAGTAATACAGGTAAAGAGTAGTACAGAACATGTAATACCTCCCTGTACTGTAGGGGGCGCTACCAGACACCAGTCAGTGCATACACTTCAGTAATACAGGTAAAGAGTAGTACAGAACATGTAATACCTCCCTGTACTGTAGGGGGCGCTACCAGACACCAGTCAGTGCATACACTTCAGTAATACAGGTAAAGAGTAATACAGAACATGTAATACCTCCTTGTACTGTAGGGGGGCGCTACCAGACACCAGTCAGTGCATACACTTCAGTAATACAGGTAAAGAGTATGTTCATTCGTTCGGCTGAATCTGCTTGGAAATGCATTGTGGTCTATGGGGACGGAGCATTTCAGAGCGACCCTACCATCAGCGTGTTGCATCAAACGCTCGTTATTTGACAAATGTCCGCCCGTGTTTTCCAGGTGGACATTTTCTGCTGTGTGAACATAGCCTTATACAGAAACCAGCTTTAAAGGGTTACTCCGCTCCCCAGCGTCCGGAACATTGAGTTCCGAATGCTGTGTGCGGGCTCCCGTGTTCACGCCAGCTTCCTCGTGACTTCACGGCCTGCCCCCTCAATGAAAGCCTATGGGAAGGGGGCAGGATGTGACGTCACGAGGGGGCGGGCGTGAACCCGGAAGCCTGTGCACAGCGTTCGGAACTCAATGTTCCGGACACTGGGTAGCAGAGTAACCCTGTAAGCTAGGTTCGCACTACAGAATTTCTGCGTGGAATTTTGCTTTGGAACTCCACTCGGAAATTCGGACCAGAAATTCCATAGTGTGAACCTAGCCTTATAGGCCGGAGCCCCTTCTTCTTGCATGTGCTGCTCTGTATACAGTGTCTGTAGTTCTTCCACTTGTCTGCTGATAAGAAAGCAGCCAGAAACGTGAAGAACCTACAACTTCTCTGCCCTCCTGTAAAGGTTGTAATAGACCAGCGTTTCCCAACCAATGTGCCTCCGGCTGTCCGGGCATGCTGGGAGTTGTAGGTTTGTAATGGCTGGAGGTACAGTGTTTGGGAATCGCTGTAAGACTATTGTTCACACTGCAGAATTTTTGTACGGAATTCTGCATGAAGATTTCTGCAGTAAATTCCGTAGAAATGAATTGCCCATTCACTATAATGGAATTTCTGCAGCAGAAATTAAAGTGAATGGCTATAAATTCTTGCAGAATTCCGGTGTATGAACATAGTCTAATAGACAACTATTCTCTCCTATATTAGGTAGTTGTATTAAGCCTTGTCCTTGTTTTCATATTGTCCTTGTTTTCATATTGTCCTTGTTTTCATATTGTCCTTGTTTTCATATTGTCCTTGTTTTCATATTGTCCTTGTTTTCATATTGTCCTTGTTTTCATATTGTCCTTGTTTTCATATTGTCCTTGTTTTCATATTGTCCTTGTTTTCATATTGTCCTTGTTTTGTTTTTTATTTTTTCTAACTTAGAGCTCTTTGAATTCCGCCTTTATTCGGATCCCTACCAAGGTGATTCTCCTCCGCTGTCTTGCATTCCTGAGTTGCGCGTTCCTGGTGTCCGTGGCACAGTTGGGGACGGGGGACCTCTTCTCTCTCTCTATTAGGAACGTTACAAATCTAACAGCTGAGCCCAGGAACGAGTCTCAGACGGAGGACGCCGAGAAGCCGTCGCTAATTGAGAAGGTCATTGGCGTTCTGCCAGAGCGTACACTGGAAAACCTCAACGAGGCTTGGCACTTCGGACGCAACAATCAGATCGGCTTGGCGTTTCTCGGTCTCGTGACTTGTGTCTTCGCCATGTTCCTTGCGGGACGTTTTAGGTCAGTTCTTGTCAGGAACAATCAGTTTGTAAATTATTTCTCTTTTAGGGAGTTGTCCAGGATTAGAAAGACAGAGCTGGATTCTTTATTTAAAAAAAAAAAACAAAAAAACACAGCACCGCCGGTTTTCAGTTTGTGGTATTGCAGCTCAGTTCCGTTGAAGTGAATGGAGCCAAATTGTAATACCACTCCTGACCTGAGGATATGCGTGATGCTGTTTTTGGAAGAAATTCAGTATTTTTTTTTTTTTAAAAAAAAAAAAAAAAAAAAAAAAACATGTAAATGGTATCACCGGGGGTCGAAGCCCAAAAACAGATGGCAAAAAGACAATGCAAACATGGGCAAAATTCTGTTTTTCTATTGCTAGATAAACCCCTACATAGGCTGCTTCTAGTTGGGTTTTATGAGCACCATCATTAAAGGGGTACTCCTGTGGAAAACTTTAATTTTTTTTATTTTTATTTTTTCCAACTGGTGCCAGAAAGTTATACAGATTTGTAAATCACTTCTATTAAAAAAAAACACTTCTATTAAAAAATCTTAATCCTTCCAGTACTTTTTCAGAGCTGTAGGCTAAAGAGAAATCCAAAAAAGAAATTAATTTCCTCTGATGTCATGACCACAGTGCTCTCTGCTGACCTCTGCTGTCCATTTTAGGAACTGTCCAGAGCAGGAGAAAATCCCCATAGCAAACATATGCTGCTCTGGACAGTTCCTAAAATGGACAGCAGAGAGCACTGTTCATGACATCAGAGGAAATGCATTTCTTTTTTTGATTTCTCTTTAGTATACAGCCCCTAAAAAGTACTGGAAGGATTAAGATTTTTTAATAGAAGTGATTTACAAATCTGTTTAACTTTCTGGCACCAGTTGATAAAAAAAATAAAAAATAAATAAAAAGTTTTTCCCACTGGAGTACCCCTTTAAAGGATGACTGTAATAAGGTGCATTTTAGTTTCTCGTTGGCTGGCAGTAAACCTATTACCCTATTAATGTGTTTGATATATTGGGAAGCAAATTAACTTAATGTTTATCATATTTTGTAGTTATTTTTTGGTACACAAATTGGCCCTGTGTAGTTATTTTCAGTGTTTCTTCTTTGAGGAGGGGTTTTATATGCTGATGAATGTATTTCATGACTTGGGCCAGGTTCACACTGCAGAATGTCTGGCCGGAGATCCTGCGGGTGGTGCCAGGACCATGTGGACTGCATTGCTGTCCCTGTGTGTGTCTCTCTCTGTCTAGAGATTCTGCAATGTGATCTTAGCCATGTTATGTACCACTTTCTTTTTCTTCCTAGCCATCACGCCCCCTCCCATAGACTTGCATTGAGGGGGCGGGGCGCGACGTCATGAGGTGCGGTGCTGTGACGTCCCGAACTCACGGCTCCAGCGTCTGGAACATTTTGTTCTAAACGCTGAGAAGCGGATTACCCCTTTTAACAGAGGAACGGTAGTTGGGTGGAGCAATCTCCTCTTTCAGTGGGGGCTTAACACTGACATTCACCCTGTTTTATGCTATTTGGATGGACCCTGTGGGGGTGTGCACAAACAAAGGCAGTGGGATCACCCAGATGTCAAATTGTTAATAGGTTGCTAGGAGGAATATTAGATTGTAATAAAAGATCCTCTGGAATTTTAGGGCTGTATTTTCCAACCAGTGTGCCCCCAGCTGTTGCAAAACTACAACTGTCATCATGCTTTTTTTTTTGCTTTTTTCTTTTTTTTTTTCTTTCTTGGTACCGAAATGGGTACAAACATTGGCCCTGTGTAGTTCTTTTCACTATTTTTGTTCCTCACAGATATAGGTTTTGTATGCCTTCATGACTTATGTCCTTCCCTATTTTTATTTATTTATTTATTTATTTTTTTGTTTAGGATGCGACTCGTTGATGCCTTTGCCTCGTTCCTCTGGGTCCTAGTGACAGGACTCTATCTTTCGGAGATATACCTTTTGAAGGATTCTCCCAGCTGGATGGATACAGTGAAGCTCAGCACCACCACCTTGTGTTGCCTGGTCGGTCTCACCTCTGCGATGGCAACAAAGAAAGCCATTAGTCAACGGAGACAGCGCCCTCGAAGGTCAGAGCCAGAACAGTGAGCCGTGGCCCCCGGAGTGAATGTCCTGTCTGATACTTATTGGTCTCTTCCCGTTGGCTTCATGACCCTTTTTGTAGCTGCCAGTCACACTAGTCATTGCACTGCAGACTTACTAAATACTCTAAAGGTTCAGTCCTATATGCCTGAGGGTTCCCGTGGAAGCACTGGGTGTAACCTGGTGTCCCCTCTGCTCTTTAGGGTGGCATAAAAAAAACAAAAACACTACGTGCTATGTTTTTTAGGTCTGTCCCTACCACACTAAGTTCATTAGGTTCCTTAAACTTAAGAAATTGTTCCTACTTCCAGATGCATGAAAAGGCTTTTGTTTTATGGAATATTTTTGATATACATGGTAACCTAGTTTGTAAGGTTGAACAAAAGACGAGTTCAGAGGTCAACCTAAAATGATAGGGGGGGGGGGGGGGCGTTATTGCAAGTTGTAGAAGTAGAATTTTGATAGAACACTAGAAGCAACTCCCCATTGTATATTCAAGAACTGGAAACTATGGAGCAGTGTTTCCAAACCAGGGTACCTCCAGCTGTTGTTAAACTACAACTCCCAGCATGCCCAGACAGCCGAAGGCTGTCTGGGCATGCTGGGAGTTGTAGTTTTGCAGCAACTGGAGGCACCCTGGTTGGGAAACACTTAAAATCACGCTGAAAAGTAGTCTAAAAATCCATCATACGAACTCTGGTCTGGATAAGTGGATGGTCTTCTCAAAGAGATGGTCTTTTGTGGAGGCTTCACTATATTTGGACTTTCCTATTAAAGGGGTACTCCACTGGAAGAGAAAAATTTTAAATCAACTGGCTCCGGAAAGTTAAACAGATTTGTAAATTACTTCTATTAAAAAATCTTAATCCTTTCAGTCCTTATGAGCTTCTGAAGTTAAGGTTGTTCTTTTCTGTCTAAGTGCTCTCTGATGACACGTGTCTCGGGAACTGCCCAGTTTAGAAGAGGTTTGCTATGGGGATTTGCTTCTAAACTGGGCGGTTCCCGAGACACGTGTCATCAGAGAGCACTTAGACAGAAAAGAACAACCTTAACTTCAGAAGCTCATAAGTACTGAAAGGATTAAGATTTGTTTAATAGAAATAATTTACAAATCTGTTTAACTTTCTGGCACCAGTTGATTTAAAAGAAAATGTTTTCCAGTGGAGTACCCCTTTTAAAGTTTACTGTGGAAAATCCACAGCTTGTGAACATACCCTTTAAGGTTAGGGTCACGCATGCCGTATTTTGCTGCATATTTGCTACTGCTTATCTTCCTACCATACAAGTCAATGGGTAGCAAAATCAGACTGCAGAAAATATACAGCAAAATATGCATGTGTGAATGTTCCCTTAAGGGGGTTTACTTACAAATGACACTTGCGTATCTGCGGGATAGGTGATCTGTGTGTGTGTGTGTGTGGGGGGGAGCGGGCGCGGAGGATGATGGTTGGGGTGCACACATTGTGATTACTAGGGTCCCCGTTTCAGTGAAGCATCAGTCAGACGTGTTAGTAGCTGCTATGTGTTTAAACTCTCTGGGGCTGTATACAGATTTATTTATCCGGCCCATAGAGTTGAATGGAGTGGCAGTCGGTTATTGGATATCTGGATTGGAGATGAGCGAACTTACAGTAAATTCAATTCGTCACGAACTTCTCGGCTCGGCAGTTGATGACTTATCCTGCATAAATTAGTTCAGCTTCCAGGTGCTCCGGTGGCTGGAAAAGGTGGATACAGTCCTAGGAAAAAGTCTCCAGCCACCGGAGCACCTGAAGGCTGAACTAATTTATGCAGGATAAAGTCATCAACTGCCGAGCCGAGAAGTTCGTGACGAATCAAATTTACTGTAAGTTTGCTCATCTCTACTCTGAATATAAAAAAAATCTAAAGGGGTAAAATGGGAAAAACGGACATTTGACTTTTTTTATTGGGGGAGGGGATTTTTCCTTTTTTTTTTTTTTTTTTACTTTTTTTTTTTATTTTACATTTATTTTACACTTTTTATGTCCCCATAGGGGACTATCTATAGCAATCATTTGATTGATTAACACAGGCCAGGCTTTATAGCTCGATAAGTGTTAGACTATATTATGTATGATTATCGTAAATATTATTCTAAATTAAGTAATTAGATGTAGCTTGTAACCCATTATTCGCACCCGCATTGTATTAGTAGCAAAATGTCACTTTATTATAATAAAGGTGAGAATATACTACCTTTTTATATTGCCTATAGGGGGCACTATTCATATTGTAGCTTAAATTAGGTAAACTATATATTAGGCTAAGTCTAGGCCAAAACTTACATTTTTGCCCAAACCATGGAATTATCTTTACGCTTTTGATTAGATGAGAGAGATGTTTGAAAGTGTTTTTGTAGTAGGAGCCCTTAAATAAAAACAAAAATACTGTGCTATTTAGACCTGTCTGTTAGATTAAAGGGGTATTCCAGGCAAAAACTTTTTTTTTTTTTTTATATATCAACTGGCTCCGGAAAGTTAAACAGATTTGTAAATTACTTCTATTAAAAAATCTTAATCCTTCCAATAGTTATTAGCTTCTGAAGTTGAGTTGCTGTTTTCTGTCTAACTGCTTTCTGATGACTCTCGTCCCAGGTCCTATGGGGATATTTTCCCATCATGCAAGGGTTATTCTCCCATCATGCACAGCTCCCAGGACGTAACATCATCATTGAGCAGTTAGACAGAAAACTTCAGAAGCTAATAACTATTGGAAGGATTAAGATTTTTTAATAGAAGTAATTTACAAATCTGTTTAACTTTCCGGAGCCAGTTGATATATATTTATATATTATATATTTTATATATATATATATATATATATATATATATATATATATATATATATATATATATATATATATATATATATATATATATATATATATATATATATATATATATATATATATATATATATATATTTATATATATATAATATATATATATATATATATATATATATATATATATATATATATATATATATATATAGTTTTTGCCTGGAATACCCCTTTAAAGATGTCCTCCAGTGGAAAACTTTATTTTTAAATTTTTTAAATCAACAGGTACCAGAAATTTAAACAGATTTGTAAATTACTTATATTAAAAAAAATCTTAATGCTTCCAGTACTTATTAGCTGCTGAATACTACAGAGGAAATTATTTTCTTTTTGCAACACAGAGCTCTCTGCTGACATCTCTGGTCCATTTTAGGAACTGTCCAGAGTAGGAGAAAATCCCCATAGCAAACATATCCTACTCTGGACAGTTCCTAAAATGGACCAGAGATGTCAGCAGAGAGCACTGTGTTGCAAAAAGAAAAGAATTTCATCTGTAGTATTCAGCAGCTAATAAGTACTGGAAGGATTAAGATGTTTTAATAGAAGTAATTTACAAATCTGTTTAACTTTCTGGCTCCAGTTGATTAATAAAAAAATAAAGTATATATATTTTTTTTTCCACTGGAGTACCCCTTTTTTAAATACATGCCTTCCCCATTAAAATAACAATTCCAGAGCAACTTTTCTTAGAACTCTGTGGTCGTATATTTCCAGGAGGAGTAACAGAGGAACGGTAGTTGAGTAGAACTATTTCACTCCTCGGTGGGGTGTAGCACTAAAAACAGTGACCCGGTTTAATGCTATTTGAACCGTGTCAGGGTGTGCACAGACGTAAGGGCAGCGGCATCACCCAGATGTCAAATTGTTCATAAGTTTCCAGGAGGAATAACAGAGGAACAATACAACAGAAATGTAATAAAAGATGCACCAGAAATTTGTTAGTCTTTAGGGTTGTTTTTTTTTTTTTCCCAACCAAGGAGCCTTCAGCTGTTGCAAAACTACAACTCCCAGCATGCCCGGACAGCCGAAGGCTGTACGGGCATGCTGGGAGTTGTAGTTTTGCAACAGCCTAAAGCACACTGGTTGGGGTAAAACACTGCTTTTCCAATCCAATTAGTAGTCGGAAGTTCCGCTTTAACTGTAGGATTCAATAGGAGGTTCCGCAAGCGGAATTGGCGCAGAATCTCCTTTAGTATAGCGATCCCCAGTGGCATGTTGAGAGTTGTAGTTTTGCAACAGGTTGGAAGTCGCTACTTTCAGGTATTATTTGGTAAAACCGATATCAGGCGAGCAGGAGGGTCCTCTTTATAGCTTATAGCTGACCAGAAAAGGAAAGTGACGTTGTCTTTTTTATATGATTGCCTTGCTGAGACTTGTGGTGCTAACGCAGCAGGCAACAGTGACTTCAGGGCTGAAGTATAACTTCCTACTGCATACACAGAGCCCGCTGTAGCACAAGTGTGAAGTATTTATATGTTTATACCAATAGTTTTAGTAGTAGTTTATTTTTGACTCGTTCCTTACACGACGCACAACTATGTAATGAACGCTATATCCCTTCTGTACCTCGTCATGATGTGAGGTAGGTAGAAGCCGGTTGTGATTTACTTCAATGTTTTATTTATTCACTATTTAAGCCTATTATCTTTTTGGTGTACAGCACTTTTATTTTTTTTTTTTTTTTTTTTTTTAGAGGCATGATTGTATTATTCACAAACTGGTGTCTAGGCAGAGTGGGCATGCTGGGAGTTGTAGTTTTGCAACAGCTAGGGGCACAGATGCTGGGAAACACTACCGTAACCTGTTAGAGGCTGGAATATAGATTTTTTAAATGGTCGACTGGTCCTGCTGTAATGATTACTTGTAAACGACCTAAGGCTAATGCATGTGGCTGAATCCATGCCCCTGTATGTTCGCCGGTAGAGATGAGCGAACTTAAAGGGGTATTCCAAGCCAAAACTTTTTATATATATATATATATATATATATATTGGCTCCGGAAAGTTAAACAGATTTGTAAATTACTTCTATTAAATAATCTTAATCCTTCCAATAGTTATTAGCTTCTGAAGTTGAGTTGTTGTTTTCTGTCTAACTGCTCTCTGATGACTCCCGTCCCGGGAGCTGTGCAGTTCCTATGGGGATATTCTCCCATGATGCACAGCTCCCGGGACGTGACATCATCGTTGAGCAGTTAGACAGAAAACTTCAGAAGCTAATAACTATTGGAAGGATTAAGATTTTTTTTATAGAAGTAATTTACAAATCTGTTTAACTTTCCCGAGCCAGTTGAGATAGAGATAGAGATAGATAGAGAGATATATATATATATATATATATATATATATATATATATATATATATTATATATAAAAAAAAAAAAATTGGCCTACCCCTTTAAAGTAAATTCTTTACTTTAAAGGAATACCCCTTTAAAGTAAATTCGATTCGTCAGGAACTTCTCGGCTCAGCAGTTGATGGCTTTTCCTGCATAAATTAGTTCAGCTTTCAGGTGCTCCCGTGGGCTGGAAAAGGTGGATACAGTCCTAGGAGACTCTTTCCTAGGACTGTATCCACCTTTTCCAGCCCACCGGAGCACCTGAAAGCTGAACTACCGTGTATATACTCGAGTATAAGCTGAGCGGAGGTGAGTACAAAACTAAAGGGGGTGGGGGGTCTGGATGATGTCGAAGGCCGCAGTGGTCTTCAACCTGCGGACCTCCAGATGTTTCAAAACTACAACTCCCAGCAAGCCCGGACAGCCATCGGCTGTCCGGGCTTGCTGGGAGTTGTAGTTTGGAAACATCTGGAGGTCCGCAGGTTGAAGACCACTGAGGGCGGAGAGTTCACTCGAGTATAAGCCGAGGGGGGTGTTTTCAGCACGAAAAATCGTGCTGAAAAACTCTGCTTATACTCGAGTATCTACGGTAATTTATGCAGGAAAACTCAGCAACTGCCGAGCCGAGAAGTTTGTGACAAATTGAATTTACTGTAAGTTCGCTCATCTCTGTTCGCCGGTGTTAAGGGTTATCGGCAACATCGCGTGGCCTTAGTGTGCATTCGCATCACAGTTTATGTATACAGGGTTATATTAGAACACCATATAGAACCGTATTTGTCACCGTATCCATAGATCAGCATTTAAAAAATAAAAAAAAATGCTAAAATGTAAATCCGTAATTACATTTTACTGAACAGGTCCTACCTCTGTTGTCTGAACAGGTCCTACCTCTGTTGTCTGAACAGGTCCTACGACTGTTGTCTGCTGTAAAACGTATATATTCACATGTACATTTAGTTTTTTTTTTTCTAGTATTGTTCTCTATGGGAGCCGTATAAAACTGTTTTTGTATATACGGTTTTATACAGTATGAGCTCATGCGGTTTTAATATGCCTAAACCATATGTGCAAACGGTCATGTGAATGCACCCGAAGGCTCCGTTCACATGGGCAGATTACCTGCGCAATGTCTGCAGCGGATTTACTGCGAAAAATCCACAGCGGATTTTGCTACCGTTGACTTCAATGGGTCAGCAGAAAATCCACAGCGGATTTTGCTACCGTTGACTT
>NC_079198.1:121072577-121097577 GCF_029499605.1 Hyla sarda | reverse complement strand
TTAGCAACAGCTGGAGGCACCCTGGTTGGGAAACACTTCTATAGGCCCATGATATACACCTATAAGGGCTGTGTGTGTGTGTCGCCATATAGGCGCCATGCTGTGTGCATTAGTCCTTTTTAATATATAATTAAAGGGGTTATCCAGGAAAAAACTTTTTTTTATATATATATATATATATATCAACTGGCTCCAGAAAGTTAAACAGATTAGCAAATTACTTCTATTAAAAACAATCTTAATCCTTTCAATAATTATCAGCTGCTGAAGTTGAGTTGTTCTGTCTGGCAACAGTGCTCTTTGCTGACATCTCTGCTTGTCTCGGGAACTGCATCAGAGAGCACTTAGACAGAAAAGAACAACTCGACTTCAGCAGCTCATAAGTACTGAAAGGATTAAGATATATATATATATATTTTTTTTAATAGAAGTAATTTGCAAATCTGTTTAACTTTCTGGAGCCAGTTGATAACCCCTTTTAAGTTCAATGTTAACGGACGACCATTGTCCTCATGGTTGTTGTATTTTTAATCTGGGTGGAAATTGGCGCATTTTGTTGAAACGTCTCAATCTTCAGCTATCGTATGTAACTAAGGTAATTGTTTCACCCTTCGGGCGCATATGTTTTGAGTGAATTGCCGCCCTCCGATGGTATTGTCGCCATCCCTTTTTAGTTGTTTGGAGACATTAGTCTCTAGCACATTTGCTCGGCAGGTTTTACACATTAAAGTGGTCTTGTTTATTGGAGCAGCAGTTGTATGCGACGACATAAGTGCCCATTCTCTATGCCAGCGCTGCGTGTGTATGTGGCCATACAGCTGCCCACCACCAGTGCTGGGTATAAAGGGCCTTGTGCTTTTTGTCGGAGAGGGTCAGCTGCTCAAGACAGGTGCGGGGCGGACACTGTAGGGCAGCTGCTATTTATCGGATTAGGGCAGGGTTTCCCAACAAGGGTGCCCCCAGCTGTTGCAAAACCACAGCTCCCAGCATGCCCGGACAGCCAAAGATGCAGTTGCCCATAGCAACCTATCAAGTAATCAGCTAATTTTATCTTTTTAAGGGGTACTCCGCTGGAAAACTTTTATTTATTTTTTTATTTATTTTTTTTTTATATATAAATCAACTGGTGCCAGAAAGTTAAACAGATTTGTCAATTACTTCTATTAAAAAAATCTTAATCCTTTCAGTACTTATGAGCTTCTGAAGTTGTTGTTCTTTTCTGTCTTAAGTGCTCTCTGATGACACCTAAAGGAGATATATATAAATAAAGAGATGCGCTCCTAGTGGAGAATCACAAGGTGGGTTGACGTGTGAGCGTGTCTTTTGCACCTTACCGTGTAGCGTTGTGCTGAGGGCACAACACCTTGATGAGCTTGTAGACTCGCTGGGGTTTGTAGTTGAAAGTACGGGCAGCAGCCTGGGTGTCCTTCACCGTGACCTCCAGGTGGTGGTGCAACAATAGTGAGAGGAGAACCAAAAAAGTAGGACAGAACTGCTGCCGGGTCACGGTAATTAACACACTTTGGGGGGAAAAAAAAATAATTGCCGGGGTAACTCCAAAGAAATACCCTCAACATGCAGCCCTGTGCTGCATGTTGAGGGTATTTCTTTGGAGTTACCCCGGCAAATTTTTTTTTTTTCCAAAGTGTCTTAATTACCGTGACCCGGCAGCAGTTTTGTGCCGGTCCACATGTGCATATTTAACCCCTTATGGACTGAGCCCTTTTTCACCTTAAGGACTCGGCCATTTTTTGCAAATCTGACCACTGTCACTTTAAACATTAATAACTCTGGAATGCTTTTAGTTATCATTCCGATTCCGAGATTGTTTTTTCGTGACATATTCTACTTTAACGTAGTGGTAAAATTTTTTGGTAACTTGCATCCTTTCTTGGTGAAAAATCCCAAAATTTGATGAAAAATTTGAAAATTTTGCATTTTTCTAACTTTGAAGCTCTCTGCTTGTAAGGAAAATGGATATTCAAAATAATTTTTTTTTTATTCACATATACAATATGTCTACTTTATATTTGCATCATAAAATTGATGAGTTTTTACTTTTGGAAGACACCAGAGGGCTTCAAAGTTCCGCAGCAATTTTCCAATTTTTTGCAAAATTTTGAAACTCTCTTTTTTTCAGGGACCAGTTCAGGTTTGAAGTGGATTTGAAGGGTCTTCATATTAGAAATACCCCATAAATGACCCCATTATAAAAACTGCACCCCCGAAAGTATTCAAAATGACATTCAGTAAGCGTTTTAACCCTTTACGGGTTTCACAGGAATAGCAGCAAAGTGAAGGAGAAAATTCACAATCTTCATTTTTTACACTCGCATGTTCTTGTAGACCCAATTTTTGAATTTTTGCAAGGGGTTAAAAGGAGAAAATTTTTACTTGTATTTGAAACCCAATTTCTCTCGAGTAAGCACATACCTCATATGTCTATGTAAAGTGTTCGGCGGGCGCAGTAGAGGGCTCAGAAGGGAAGGAGCGTCAAATGGTTTTTGGGGGGCATGTCACCTTTAGGAAGCCCCTATGGTGCCAGAACAGCAAAAAAAACCACATGGCATACCATTTTGGAAACTAGACCCCTCGGGGAACGTAACAAGGGGTAATGTGAACCTTAATACCCCACAGGTGATTCACGACTTTTGCATATGTAAAAAAAAAAATATATTTTTTTACTTAAAATGCTTGGTTTCCCTAAAGTTTAACATTTTTAAAAAGGGTAATAGCAGAAAATACACCCCAAAATTTGAAGCCCAATTTCTCCCGATTCAGAAAACACCCCATATGGGGGTGAAAAGTGCTCTGCTGGCGCACTACAGGTCTCAGAAGAGAAGGAGTCACATTTGGCTTTTTTGAAGGAAATTTTGCTCTGGGGGCATGCTGCATTTAGGAAGCCCCTATGGTGCCAGGACAGCAAAAAAAAAACACATGGCATACCATTTTGGAAACTAGACCCCTCGGGGAACGTAACAAGGGGTAAAGTGAACCTTAATACCCTACAGGTGTTTCACGACTTTTGCATATGTAAAAAAAAAATAAAAAAATTTACCTAAAATGCTTGGTTTCCCAAAAAATTTACATTTATACAAAGGGTTAAAGCAGAAAATACCCCCCAAAATTTGAAGCCCAATTTCTCCCGATTCAGAAAACACCCCATATGGGGGTGAAAAGTGCTCTGTTGGCGCACTACAGGTCTCAGAAGAGAAGGAGTCTCATTTGGCTTTTTGAAAGCAAATTTTGCTCTGGGGGCATGCCGCATTTAGGAAGCCCCTATGGTGCCAGGACCGCAAAAAATACCCACATGGCATACCATTTTGGAAACTAGAGCCCTCTGGGAATGTAACAAGAGGTTAAGTGAACCTTAATACCCCACAGGCGTTTCACGACTATTGCATATGTAAAAAAAATTAAAAAAAATTTACCTAAAATGCTTTTCCCAAAAACTTTACATTTTTAAAAAGGGTAAAAGCAGAAAATACCCCCCAAAATTTGAAGCCCAATTTCTCCTGAGTACGGCGATACCCCATATGTGACCCTTAACTGTTGCCTTGAAATACGACAGGGCTCCAAAATGAGAGCGCCATACGCATTTGAGGCCTAAATTAGGGATTGCATAGGGGTGGACATAGGGGTATTCTACGCCAGTGATTCCCAAACAGGGTGCCTCCAGCTGTTGCAAAACTCCCAGCATGCCTGGACAGTCAACGGCTGTCCGACAATACTGGGAGTTGTTGTTTTGCAACAGCTGGAGGCTCCGTTTTGGAAACCATGGCGTACCAGATGTTTTTCATTTTTATTGGGGAGGGGAGGGGAGGGGGGCTGTGTAGGGGTATGTGTATATGTAGTGTTTTTTACTTTTTATTTTATGTTTTGTGTTAGTGTAGTGTAGTGTTTTTAGGGTACAGTCGCACGGGCGGGGTTCACAGTAGTTTCTCGCTGGCAGTTTGAGCTGTTGCAGAAAATTTGCTGCAGCTCAAACTTGCAGCCCGATACCTACTGTAATCCTCCGCCCATGTGAGTGTACCCTGTACGTTCACATTGGGGGGGACATCCAGCTGTTGCAAAACTACAACTCCCAGCATGCGCTGACAGACTGTACATGCTGAGAGTTTTAGTTTTGCAACAGCTGTAGGCACACTGGTTATGTGTCACGGAGTTTGTGACCTTACTCAGTCTTTCAAAACCAGTGTGCCTCCAGCTGTTGCAAAACTACAACTCCCAGCATGTACGGTGCATGGTGTAAGGTGACTGCTGGGAGTTGTAGTTTGCAACAGCTGGAGGCACACTGGTCGTGAAACACTGAGTTAGGTAAAAAAAAAAACCTCTAAGTTTCACAACCAGTGTGCCTTCAGCTGTTGCAAAACTACAACTCTCAGCAGTCACCGACAGCCAACGGGCATGCTGGGAGTTGTAGTTATGCAACCAGCAGATGCACCACTACAACTCCCAGCATGCACTTTAGCTGTTTGTGCAAGCTGGGAGTTGTAGTTATACAACAGCTGAAGGTACACTTTTCCATAGAAAGAATGTGCCTCCAGCTGTTGCAAAACCATAAGTCCCAGCATGCCCATAAGGGAATGCTGGGAGTTGTGGTGGTCTGCCTCCTGCTGTTGCATAACTACAGCTCCCAGCATGCCCTTTTTGCATGCTGGGAGCTGTTGCTAAGCAACAGCAGGAGGCTGTAACTCACCTCCTGCTGCTGCTCCATCGCAGGAAAGTCCCTCGCCGCCGCCGCTGCTCCTGGGGCCCCGATCCCAACATGGACGCCGGGGATCGGGGTCCCCAGCACCGGGGGTCGTCTTCCCGCACCCGCTCACGCCCTCCGGAAGAGGGGCGGAGCGGGTGCGGGAGTGACGCCCGCAGCAGGCGCCCTGATTGGTCGGCCGGTAATCCGGCCGACGAATCAGGGCGATCGTGAGGTGGCATCAGTGCCACCTCACCCCTGCAGGCTCTGGCTGTTCGGGGCCGTCAGAGACGGCCCCGAACAGCTAGTAATTCCGGGTCATCGGGTCACTGGAGACCCGATTGACCCGGAATCGCCGCAGATCCCTGGGCGATATGCGGGGATGCCTGCTGAACGATTTCAGCAGGCATCCGGCTCCGGTCCCCAACCGGCTAGCGGTGGGGGCCGGAATTCCCACGGGCGTATGGATACGCCCTGCGTCCTTAAGGACTCGAGATGCAGGGCGTATCCATACGCCCTGCGTCCTTAAGAGGTTAAACGAGCAGGAATATGCTCTTGTA
This sequence comes from Hyla sarda, assembly GCF_029499605.1. NCBI lineage: Eukaryota > Metazoa > Chordata > Amphibia > Anura > Hylidae > Hyla > Hyla sarda. The sequence continues at coordinate 121,092,324 of NC_079198.1, read as the reverse complement.
ACAACCACTGCCTGATGAAGAACCCGGTCCGGGTTCGAAACCAATGTGTTGCACCCTTCTTCTGTACCAATAAAGGCCAGATGTTTTAATGAACTACTATCGGCTGGAATTCATGTTTGGGGAATAGGCGCCAAGGAAGTCCTACTTTTTTGGTTCTCCTCTCTGATGACACGTGTCTCGGGAACTGTCCAGAGTAGAAGCAAATCCCCATAGCAAACCTCTTCTACTCTGTGCAGTTCCCGAGACAGACAGAGATGTCAGCAGAGAGCACTGTTGCCAGACAGAAAAGAACAACTCAACTTCAGCAGCTGATAATTATTGGAAGGATTAAGATTTTTTTTAATAGAAGTAATTTACAAATCTGGAGCCAGTTGATATTAAAAGAAAAGTTTTTTTTTTTCCTGGAATACCCCTTTTAATCCTTCCAATACTTGTTAGCTGCTGAATACTGCAGAGGAAATTATTTTCATTTTGGAACACAGAGCTCTCCGCTGACATCACACGCACAGTGCTCTCTGCTGACATCTCTGTTCATTTTAGGAACTGTCCAGAGCAGCATATATGTTTGCTATGTGGATTTTCTCCTACTATGGACAGTTCTTAAAATGGCCAGAGATGTTTGCAGAGAGCACTGTGATCCAAAAAGAAAATAATTTCCTCTGTAGTATTCAGCAGCTAATAAGTACTGGAAGGATTAAGACTTTTTTACTAGAAGTAATTTGCAAATCTGTTTAACTTTCTGGCACCAGTTGATTTAAAACAAATAAAATAATAATTTCACCGGAGTACCCCTTTAAGAGGCCTTTTTAAACATGAAAGAAGAAATCTGATTGCTTTGGGCAACTGCACCACTCTTTCTTTACACAGGTTTATGAAATGTCGCCCCATGGACATGTGTCATCACCATTGACCGCAATGCAGAATTCCGCTGAAGGAATGTTCATTCCTTCGGCGGGGTCCTGATTTCCCGCGGCGGACAATTTCCGGTCCAGCAGAATGCCTGTATGAACGTTACCCATCCTGACCTGATACTTCTCACAGCTGAGGTTTTGCAGCACCTCCACCCAGGCTCAACAATCTTTTTACTTATATTAAAATTAACTTTTTTAATTTAAAAGAATTTAACACGGACTTAACGCAGAATTTCGTACGGATTTTCTGCGTGGAATATAGAAGGAAACTTTATTTTTTTTATTTATTTTTTTTATTTATTTTTTTTTATTTTTTTTTTTTGCCGGACTACAACCACCATTTGGCATTTCCCTTTTTTATTTAAATTTTTTTTTTCGTACGAAATTTCCATGCGTAAACTATTTCAAGCGGAAACCTTTTTACCAATGTTCTTTCTTCTAGCGAAACGGAATTCCGCGAGCGGAATTTACGCAGTGTGAACGGTGCAGAGTAAAATACATTGAAGTCAATGGCAAAGCGGAAGTTAATTATTTCTAAGCGGAGAATTAAAGAGCAATTACTCCAGTAAAATACCTCTTGAATTAATCACCCTAAACCCGATTGCTACATTTTTATTTATTATTATTATAGTTTATGGGAACAAGATAATTTCCATTCACGGTCAAGCAAAAAAAAATAAAAAACTTGGAGGAAGTTAAAATGTATTTATTTTAGGAACTGTCTACGCTACTTATATTAACCCTCATCCCTCCATTAAAAGATTTTTTTAAATCCCTTTTTGGGGTGTATTCACACGTACGGTATCCTGCGCATATTTATTAGAGATCAGTGTAAAGGAAATGACTGAACACGGCATAAAGTGTGCTCAGGATACTGTACGTGTGAATAGACCCTTAAAGGAAACCTGCAGCGCTCTTGCTGTCCCCTTTTTGTTGAGCGTCCTCCTTCCTTCCTTTTTAGATATCTCTCCGGGGACTCTGTATCTTCGTACGGACACATGAACAGCAGTATAGTTCTTCCAGACCAGCCCACTCCATTGCTATCCACCCCGCCGGGTCTCCTGCACCTGCTGAGCCATCCGGCCTATCGCGCTGAACGCAAGGCTTCACCCTCTTCTCTGCCCGGACGTCTGAACAGAGCCCTGTCTCTTGGCACCATCCCTTCCCTGGCACGGGCAGGTAAGTGATTACTATAGATCAATTGGTGCGGGAGTGGCTATTCATTATATAGATGAATGGTCGAACTGCGAACCTTCTGCTGTTGCAAAACTACAACTTCCAGCATGCCCGGACAGCCAACGGCTGTCCGGGCATGCTGGGAGTTGTAGTTTTGCAACAGCTGGAGGTCCACCGTTCGGAAACCACTGATATGGGCAGTATACAATGAATCTCTATAGATGAGCCTAAAGCGCGCTTGCCTTATAAGGGTGCGTTCACACTACGCAATTCCCGCGGTGAACTTTTACATCATTGTGAATGGGTTTCCACGTTACCCGTTCACACTGAGCTATTTCAGCGGCAGAAAATTCCACCGCTGAAATTGTTCCGCACAGAGAATGAACATGTTCATTCTTTGTGCGGAATTCCGCGAGCACTGCATAGCAGTCAATGGAGACGGCGCAATGCCGCGGGGTCCTGCTGCCAGGATGAATCTCGGCTCGTTGAATTCCGCGAGCGTAGATTCAGCGGTCGTTCAGCAGTGTGATCGCACCCTAATACTAAAGACATAGGCAGCCATACATACAGGACACAGACATCGCGTTGTCTCTCCGTAGATGTCTCTACTACAGGACTTCAGTTGAATTCCCGCTTGTCCGCTCATTCTACCAAACATTCCCATTCTCCCCCTCCCCCAAATGTTGTCTATTGGGAAAAATTTTGAGGCCCCCTTTCATGAGTTAGCCTTCTGTGTACAACCTTTTTTTTTTCTTCCCAATTTTGACCCCTTCACCCATTGATTCACTGGGTGACGTAGTGCATGCTGTGTGCAAATGATGTCCAAATGGGAAGGTTGATGGACTTCAAGTCTGAGGTGTACCACGTGAGCCACCATGGCCAGTCCCAAATATATACAATATAATCTAGTGCACACTTTTTGGGTGCTGTAAAATTATACTACAGATATATACAGTATATAATACATCAAAAGGAAAAGTCTAGCATGCAATCCAAATGCCTTTGCTTTATTTGAACATGTTCATACAGGATACAAACAGGAGATAAGAACTGTTCTGACGCGTTTCGCGCTGTCAGCCTTTAGTCATAGAATTCTATGACGAAGTGCTGACAGCCCAAAACGTGTCAGAAGAGTTTTATCTCCTGTTTGCTTAATTTGAATGTGTTCATGCAGGAGATAAGAATTCTTTTGACGCGTTTCGCGCTGTCAGCCCTTATTCATAGAATTCTATGACTAAGCGCTGACAGCACGAAACGCGTCAGAGTTCTTATCTCCTGTTTGTATCCTGTATGAACACATTCAAATAAAGCAAAGACATTTGGATTGCATGCTGCAGTGCTGGACTTTTCCTTTTGCTATATCCCATGGTTGACCGGCGACAATACCAGTAGATTCCGTGCACAAGCGTGCAGCTACATGTCCGGGCATGCTGGGAGATGTAGTTTTGCAACAGCTTGAGGGGGATACAGGTTTAATCGCAGCAGCCTTGATATTGGAGCATACAGGAGACTTCTCGAGTAGCGGGGGGGGTGGGGGTTAACTCCAGTTCTCCTTTAGCATCTACTAAGTAATCGGCTCAGCTCCGGTATGGGCATCTTGGGGGCCCTTCTGGGGCTTGTTATGAGGCTAGATTGGATGGAATGCCTGGTATGTGCCGGGGACACTTAAGAAGCAGGAAGGATTGTTAACCATGTAGTGGCCGCGCCATGACCCACTGCACAATGTTATGTCTGTAGACATAACCCTGCGATCTGTTCCATTCCAGCGATCTTTATAGTTGTGTCATATTGGGAGTTTAAAGTGTCTGCAGCTATTAGTGGCATCACCCCAGTATAGATGGGCATGCTCCATAAATAGCAGTTACTGGGTATTTCAGGCCCCCCCCCCCGGTGCTGCCATCCTTACTACAGCCTACAGTGTGTACAAGCCGATCGTATTGCACTTAAAATGTTCGTAATAACGTTGTACAAGAGCAGGGTTTTCCAAACAGTGTGTCTCCAGCTGGTGCAAAACTACAACTCCCAGCACCCCAGCCGCTGGCTGTCCGGGCATTCTGGGAGTTGTAAGTTTGCAACAGCTGGAGACACACTGTGCTAGAGAATTGCTTAAATGCAGTCCCCTAGCTTTAAGTGTGAAAAAATGTAAAGCACAGATGGATTGCTGGAATGTTTGGACTTCCAGATGCAGCAGTAGAGCAACTCGATTAGTCGCCTCCCACTATTTTTATAGTAATTTCATTGATATGTATCTTGTGTTTGTGTAGATTCTGGATACCTCTTCAGTGGTAGCCGCCCGGCTTCTCGGTCTTCGGTGCTTAAGGAGTCTCCAGGATCAGGTAAGAATGGATGGGATGAAATGGGGGGGGGGGCATTGAGATTAAAGGGGTACTCTGGAGGTAAAAAAAAATAAAATAGAATAAAAAAAAGTTTGTTAAAGGGGTACTTCGGAAAACACTTTTTTATTTTTTAAATCAACTGGTGCCAGAACGTTAAACAGATTTGCAAATTACTTCTATTAAAAAATGTTAACAGTTCTGGTACTTATTAGCTGCTGTATGCTTCACAGGAAGTTCTTTTCTTTTTGAATTTCCTTTATGTCTGACCAGTGCTCTCTGCTGACGCCTCTGTCCCTCTCAGGAACTGTACAGAGCAAGAGCAAATCCCTATAGCAATCCTCTCCTGCTCTAAACAGTTCCTGAGACAGACAGGTGTCAGCAGAGAGCACTGTGGTCAGACAGAAAGGAAACTAAAAAGAAAAGAACTTCCTGTGAAGCATACAGCAGCTAAGTACTGGAATTGTTAAGATTTTTTAATATGTTATTTACAAATCTGTTTTAACGTTCTGGCACCAGTTGATTAAAATAAAAAACATTTTTTTACCGGAGTACCCCTTTAAATACTTAAATATAAAAATCTTAATCCTTTCAGTACTTACCATCTGCTGTATGCTCCAGAGGAAGTTGTGTAGTTCTTTTCAGTCTGACCTTATTGCTCTCTCCTGACACCTAGGTTCAAAGCAGGAGCAAATCCCCATAGCAAACCTCTCCTGCTCTGGACAGTTCCTGACACGGACAGAGGTGTCAGCAGAGAGCACTGTGGTCAGACTGGAAAGAACTACACAACTTCCTCTGGAGCATACAGCAGCTGATAGGTACTGGAAGGATAAAGATTTTTAAATAGATGTGTTTACAAACCTGTATAATTTTCTAGTACCAGTTGATGCCATATTGGTGGTCAGTCACCCAGCTTTCCCAGAAACAAATAACCTTGTCATTATTAATAGAAACAATCTTTCTGTCCTTTTTAGATTACTTTTCCCTGCTGTCTGGAAGCTGCGCAGCTTCGCCTCTGCCATCTCCCACCCCCTCCGTGGCCGGCTCTGCCACCTCCAGCTGCGGCTCCTTGCTCCACAGGCGTCCATTGATCAGTCCCGCTCGCCTTAACCTGCGAGGACAAAAACTGGGCCTCTCGCTGAACAGGACTCCGACCCGCCCCTGCTATGACGAGGTGTATCACCCCGACAGCAGCCTCTACTCCCACGAGATCACTCCCAAGTTTGCGCAAAGTGCGTTTCTGATTATTTGGGGCAAGTATATGAATAATTTAACCTCCTTGTATATATGTCGTACTAGCTGGAAGGCTTGTAATGATCTATCGTATCCTATTGGATAGCCGGAAATGGTAGGTGCCTATTAGAGTTGAGCAAACTTACAGTAAATTGGCTCGTAGCGAAACTCTCAGCTCGGCTGTTGATTAATTTAGTCTGCGTAAATTAGTTCAGCTTTCCAAGGGCTCTGGTTGCCTGGAAAAGTCCGGGATGGAAAGTCCTTGGACTGTATCCACCTTTTCCAGGCAACTGGAGCCCTTGGAAAGCTGAACTAATTTACACAGACTAAAGTAATAAACGGTCAATCTGCGAGGTTCGCTACCAGCCAATTTACTTTAAAGGGGTACTCCCGTGGAAAACATTTATTTTTTTTTTTAAATCAGCTCGTGCCAGAAAGTTAAACAGATTTGTAAATGACTTCTATTAAAAAATCTTAATCCTTCCAATACATTTTATGGGCTGTATACTACAGAGGAAATGCTTTTCTTTTTTGGATTTCTCTGACATCACGACCACAGTGCTCTCTGCTGACCTCTGCTGTCCGTTTTAGGAACTGTTCAGAGCAGCATATGTTTGCTATGAGGATTTTTCTCCTGCTCTGGACAGTTCCTAAAATGGACAGCAGAGGTCAGCAGAGAGCACTGTGGTCATGACATCAGAGAAATCCAAAAAAGAAAAAGCATTTCTTCTGTAGTATACAGCCGCTAATAAGTACTGGAAGGATTAAGATTTTTTAATAGAAGTGATTTACAAATCTGTTTAACTTTCTGGCACCAGTTGATTTAAAAAATAAAATAAAAAAATTTCCCCGGGAGTACCCCTTTTAAGTTCGCTCAACTCTAGTGCCTATAATGGCATGCAATGGGAATACTGGTAATACACCATTACAAAATGTAAAGGGGGGGGGGGGTTATATCACGATTACAATGTACAGTATATCCATAGGCAGGGGAGATAATTAGAGATGAGCGAACTTACAGTTAATTCGATTCGTCACGAACTTCTCGGCTCGGCAGTTGATGACTTTTCCTGCGTAAATTAGTTCAGCCTTCAGGTGCTCCGGTGGGCTGAAAAAGGTGGATACAGTCCTAGGAAAGAGTCTCCTAGGACTGTATCCACCTTTTCCAGCCCACCGGAGCACCTGAAAGCTGAACTAATTTACGCAGGAAAAGTCATCAACTGCCGAGCCGAGAAGTTCGTGACGAATCGAATTTACTGTAAGTTCGCTCATCTCTAGAGATAAGTACCTGATAGGTTGGGGTCCTCCATAGATCACAAGAATCGGGGTTCTCCCGTCACCACCACGTGAATGAAGTGTTGTGGAGGTCGGGCGTGCGCTCTGCTGCTCTGCTTTCTCTATAAAATGACTGTGATAGCAGAGTTCAGTACACTTTGGCAGTCCTGTAGTCATCGGCCACCACTAATCATGTGATCAGGAGTCCTATATGCCCCGTTTTTGTATGGAGGACCTCCACCTATCAGAAACTTAGACCCTGCAGACTTGACAAGATGGATGAGGAGTCGTAATCTGGGCCATATAGTTTCCCCCCCACAGTTATCTTGATACTGGCGCAGCACTTCCCATATACCAGCGGTTTCCATATTTTTTTTGCATATGTTGCAAAACTACAACCCCCAGCATGCCCGGACAGCCGTTGGCTGTCCGGGCATGCTGGGGGTTGTAGTTTTGCAACTGCTGTTTGGAAACCTCTGCCATATATTATTATTATGCAACAATCTCACCATCATCCCGTCTGCCGACTAACGCTTCCTGCGGTTCTTCATTACTTCGTTTCGCCTTTTTGCAGACACGATGAAGCTTATGGCGGAGGCCGGCAGCGTTTCCAGCAATCACACGCCTGAGAAGAACTCCTCTCATTCCTCCTCCTGTCAGGTGGACTCTACCACAGCGTTCCTGGAGTCTCCGTCCAAGTGGAAAAGTGAGTGGCTTCTCCCATCCGCCGCTCAGTTATCAATGGAGCGAGCTAATGCAAGTATACGCTGCCGTCCCACCCAGGGGTCCCTGGACGTGTTATATACCTCTTTATGTATACAGGGGTGGGGGGGGGGGGATTCAAAAAGGATGGTGCAAATGGTAAATGCCTGTAGGTAAAGAGTACCTCTCAAGATCTTGTTAAATTTTATAATCCTCCCAGTTCCCCGCCCCCATCATGATAAACCTCCCCCTGCCTTTATTTTTATTATTTTTTAGTTTTGTACCTTGATATTGCTCTGTATTTTCTGCTCAGTCAGATTCACAGACAGGGAACGGGCGTTCCCCAGCAGGCGTGACATCATCTGAAGCCATACAGGGGAGAACTTCCTCCCTTACTCTGCTACACACAGCCCAGAGCAGTTCAGTGTGTGAGATGAGCTATGATTAGCTAAGGCTGCACACACACACACACACACCCCTCAGCACTCCAGGCTGCATTTCCTGATTTTGGACTTCTGCCAGGACAACAGGAGTCTAAAGTCTGTGAATGTGCTCTGGACAAGTAGGGAGACACCTAGTGGCAGCTTTTTTTTTTTTTTAAACAAAACATAGAAAACGTAATAAAAAAAAATACATTAAAAAGATCTCTTTATTTACCATAAGGAGTGCAATAGCAAAAATTAGTTTTAATGACCGTGCCCATTTAATGAGGCTGAAAACTGGTTTAGTTGCCCATGGGAACCGATCACCGCTTCAAAGGGGTATTCCAGTAAAAAAAAAAAAAAAACTTTATTTATTTGTTTTTTTTTCAATATCAACTGGCTCCAGAAAGTTAAACAGATTTGTAAATTATCTGTAGAAATATATATATTAGGGCTCAGGGTTTGAGACAACTGGACAGGTTGTGTTTAAAGTAATATTTCAATTTATTGATTGTATATAATGTGACAATTGAATATTAGATAAAATGTAAATAGCAGCAACTGCGTCTCACAGGGCCCTTGTGTAGGCGCAGCACCAACTATTAAGAACTATAGTATATGTATAGTACAGTATATAAAATATAAAAATATACTTGTAAAAAATTATAAAAGATATAAAATAAGAATATAGAGACCACCATAAACATATATATAGAGAGGGATCTGGATGGGAGAGTCTTAGACCATCCTCTATGGTAAATAATCTCCTCTCATAAAAAAGTCCTGCTCATATAGACCGATTCTGGTATTGTGGTCTATATGAGCAGGACTTTTTTATGAGAGGAGATTATTTACCATAGAGGATGGTCTAAGACTCTCCCATCCAGATCCCTCTCTATATATATTTTTATGGTGGTCTCTATATTCTTATTTTATATCTTTTATAATTTTTTACAAGTATATTTTTATATACTGTACTATACATATGCTATAGTTCTTAATAGTTGGTGCTGCGCCTACACAAGGGCCCTGTGAGACGCAGTTGCTGCTATTTACATTTTATCTAATATTCAATTGTCACATTATATACAATCAATAAATTGAAATATTACTTTAAACACAACCTGTCCAGTTGTCTCAAACCCTGAGCCCCAATATATATATTTCTACAGACAAACTACAATCTGACACCTTGGGTATAAGTGTCTAATTAGGTAGCCCGGGTTTAATTGGTGGGTAGTTAGACAAGAGCCTCTCCAACTCTTCTATATTATAGATTTGTAAATTACTTCTATTTAAAAAAAAAAAAAAAAAATCTTAATCCTACCAGTACTTATCAGCTGCTGAAGTTGAGTTGTTGTTTTTGGTCTGATCACAATGCTCTCTGCTGACACCTCTGTCTGTCTGTCTGTCTGTCTAAGGAACTGTCCAGAGCAGGAGAGGTTTGCTATGGGGATTTGCTCCTACTCAAGACAGTTCCTCAGACAGACAGAGGTGTCAGCAGAGAGCATTGTGGTAAAGCAGAAAAGAAGAACTCAAGAGAATTTAAGATTTTTTAATAGAAGTAATTTACAAATCTTTTTAACTTTCTGGAGCTAGTCGATATGAAAATAGAAAAATGTTTTTTACTGGAATACCCCTTTAATTTTTTAGAGTTGAATCTGTACTGAGCTTACATAGCGTGACCGAAGATAGTGCCATCAAAGCAGAAAATATGTTTTTGCGTATTGGAATGTGCAAGAACGGGATCTGTTGTGATGCCCAAAAACTTTGGAAGAGACAGTGAACAGGTTTCGAGTCATAGTCCTAGAAAGTCCCTAGGCTGCTAATTAAAATGCTATATATTGGCACCCCCGACATTTCGCCGGCCGTGAGCGGCTTTATCAATGGTCGAGGTGCTAATAATAATCTATTAGCACCTAGACCCTTGAGAAAGCCGCTCACGGCCGGCGAAATGTCGGGGGGTGCCAACATATGGCGTTTTAATTAGCAGCCTAGGGACCAGAGAATAAACAATATTAGTGTAGGGATTGGAGGCAGGAATTTAACTCCTGAGTGGAGGAAAACAGAATATCCATATTGGGAGACTACCCAATCATACTATAGAGACAAAGAGGAACATATATTCCAGGAAATCTGCTCCATGACTGTTTTTTAAAAGCACACCATTTATTTTTCTCACCATTGTTAATACTTTTAATAAAGAAATAATAAAGATATAAGTTTTAACATTCTAAATAAACCTTGGATAGACGGTTCAAATTTATTAGCATGAAAAGAAGCACTATAGGGGAGATTTATCAAAGCCTGTCCAGAGGAAAAGTTGCTGAGTTGCCGATAGTAACCAATCAGATCGTTTCTTTTTTTTAACAAGGCCTCTGCAAAATGAAAGAAGCGATCTGATTGGTTGCTATGGGCAATTCAGTAACTTTTCCTCTGGACCGGTTTTGATAAATCTCCCCCTCTGTTCTCATTATTCCGAGGCTGTAATTTTGCACCATCCTGTTTGATCCACCCTGTAAAACTCCTGCATGTTTCACTACAAAGGGCAGGGCGTGGGGCGTCCCATTAACTTCCCCTTCTCACAGTTCCACATATACGAGCATGCTTGGTCTGGCCTTATAATGCATGTTGAGTTGTTTTAGATCATTTGTTGCAAAACTACAACTCCCATCGTGCCCTGGCAGTTTTGCAACAGCTGGAGAGCTGCAAGTGGGCAAGAACAATATTGGTACACAAAAGCCTTTTGCAGCCATGATAGTAGTTTGTATACCATCATGTGTGGCCAAACCTCTGGCTATCCAGCTATTGCAAAAATACATCTATGATGGGAGTTGTAGTTCTGCCACATGCTGCCGGGGGGACGGGACACTATTCTAATACATAAGTTTTTGTAAATTATAAAATATTCCCTTTTAGACCCATACTATAGGGAAGCAGCACATGTGACTCCACTGCTTTGTAAATGGTGCATGTGAAGGTTTTCTGTTTTTAGGCTGCGTTCACATTGTGGCTAATCCCCATCGCATGCAGTTTTTGCCATGGATGACTGAAAACGCTGTATGGGTGCGTTCCCACAGGGCGTATGCGCAGCGTGAAATACGCTGCGTATATGCCAAGTGGGAACGCACCCTTAAAATGGAGCATTTTTCAGCAATTTGCATAACCGTGGTATAAAAAAAAAAAAAATTCTATTTTTACCATTATTTGTCATTCGCACCCAAAACACAAGTGGTTATTAACTGCGGTACCAATTAGCCGCAACGTGTTAGGTTGGTAAAAGAGAAAAACATTCTAATATCATAAAAAAATAATAATAATTTGATATATATAATATATAATTAATAATTTTTCTGATATAAATTAATTTTAACATCTTCACTTGAGATCTGTGAAAGAGAACATTCATGTTTTACATTTACAGGCTGCAAGACTTGAATCTGGCTCAGGGTTCCCCAACTAGGGCGTCTCCAGCTGTTGCAAAACTACAACTCCCATCATGCCCAGACAGCCAAAGGCTGTCTGGGCATGCTGGAAGTTGTAGTTTTGCAACAGCTGGAGACGCCCTAGTTGGGGAACGTTGATCTAGTTAATGCTGCTCTCAGCTGAGACATGGATACAATTGTATCTATTCTAGACAATGCTCTGTGAGCTCAAACACATTAACTACACAGAGCAGTTTGTTAGTCATTAGTTTATTACCCTAAAACCTGACAATCCCTTTAACATCTGCAAGATGTCCTCCCCAAATTCAGTCCCTATGTCTTCTCCTTTACCCCCAGGTTGTGGTGGGATGTCGCTGACCGGCGTCTTCTTGGCTCTGAGCTTCACCATGAACGTGGTGATGATCGTCTTCTTCTACCAAAAACTCCTGTGACCTCACCTGCCGTCCCGGTTTCACCTGGTGCTCCCGACACTGCCTGATCATCTGGGCCTTTCTTTGTTTTCCTGGTGTCGCCCATCACTGGTGCTCTGTGACTCCTGGCCGCAGGGTCATGACTACTCCAAGACAACCATTTGTTCTATCTCACTAGACTCGGGGCGTCCAGCCCTCTCCACCCTATGTGCATCCCCCCCCCCCCCCTGCAAGCTGCCATTGACCGAGGTGGCGGGTGTTCTGGTCTCTTCTGGGTGGAGCAGATGGATTTTATTCACCGCGGTTCGGTGATCTGTAAATAACTGTATTTTGTGTTTTTACGTCTTATGTCGTTGTCCAAATACAAGAAAAGATATGTTTAAAAAAATTCGATTTGTGCATTCTTTAGTCCTAGAGACAGTTTTTGGTGGGTTTAACTAGCAGCTATGATGGCTCCTATACACTGCACACCATACACAGAAAGATACTGTTCCCCTATACAGTGGTCCCTCAACATATGATGGTAATCCGTTCCAAATGGACCATCGTATGTTGAAACCATTGCATGTTGAGGGATCCGTGCAATGTAAAGTATAGGACAGTGGTCTACAACCTGCGGACCTCCAGATGTTGCAAAACTACAACACCCAGCATGCCCGGACAGCCGTTGGCTGTCCGGGCATGCTGGGTGTTGTAGTCTTGCAACATCTGGAGGTCCGCAGGTTGTAGACCACTGTTAGACGAAGTTGTACTCACCTGTCCCCGCCGCCGCTGGTCATCGCTGTCGCTGCGTCCCCGGGGTGTCCCCGACGCTCCGGCAAGGCCTCTCCTTCCCTGGGATCCTTGCTCGCCGTCGCCGCCATCATGTCGCTACGCACGCCGCTCCTATTGGATGACGGGACGGCATGCGCAGCGACGTATTGGAGAGCGTGGACGATGCAGGAGATCCCGAAGAGGACGCACCGGATCCTAGAGGACAGGTGAGTGACCATCACCGGAGCTCACGGAGCACCGTAAACGGCTATCCGGCAGCGGCTGGAGCGGTCAGCGCTGCCGGATAGCCGTTTATCAGATGGCCCCGAAATTAAAAAGCATCGTATGTTGATGCTGCCTTCAACATGCGATGGCCTCTGAGAGGCCATCGCATGTTGAAATTATTGTATGTCAGGGCCATCGTAGGTCGAGGGGTCACTGTATTTCTATATAGCACACCCTCAGAAGCAGCAGCAGCATAGATGACATTATAGAGCAGTCTGAAGTTGAGACTCCATAACAGGTGCAATCTTATATTTACTATAAGCTCCTGAATTCTGTCTGCCTCTGACTCTCTCCACCTGACTCCCTCTTCCTTAAATTTCTGTGGAAACCTATAACCCTGATTGTCTGTCTCCTCTTTCACGGTGATAATGGAGACATGGTTTGCAGAAGAGCTGTAGGCACAAAACACTAGAGGATTTTAACATGTTACCCATTACCAGTGACTTATTAAAGGGGTTATCCAGAAATAGAAAAACAGGGCTAATTTCTTTCAAAAACTGCTCCCTGTCTGTCTCCAGGTTGGGTGTGGTTCTGCAGCACAGTTCCGTTGAAGTGAATGGAGCCAAGTTGTAATACCACACATAACTTGGCGACAGACTTGGAGCTGTTTTTGAAATTTAGTCCCTTTTTTCTATTATTGGATAACCCCTTTAAAGCTTTATAGCTAAAGACAATTATCTGTCCCAAATGGTGCAGGGCCCGACCAGAGGGGGCGCCCTACTAGACTTAATATTAACCAACAGACCTGACAGAGTAAATGTGCAAGTAGAAGGACACCTAGGAAATAGTGATCATAATATAATACACTAGAACTTGTTCTTCAATAAGGGAATCTCTCGAAGGGCCACAAAAACATTGAACTTTAGGAAGGCAAAGTTTGACCAACTCAGAGGAGCGCTTAACAATAGAAATTGGGATAATGTCCTCAAAAACAAGAATACTGACACTAAATGGGAGACTTAAAATTGTTGTAACTTATCACTGTAAGATGTATATACCTTATGGGAATAAAAGGGTCAGAAATAAAAGAAAACCAATATGGATGAACAAAAAATGTTAAGGGGGCAATAAATGACAAAAATAAAGCATTTAAACTACTAAAACAGGACGGCAGTGAAGAAGCATTAAAAAAGCTAGAGAGAAAAATGTAAAATATGCACAAAAAAAATTATAGAAGCCACAAAAAGAGACAGACTCATTGCCAAAGAGAGTAAAAATAACCCCAAAATGTTTTTTCAACTATATAAATAGCAAAAAGGTTAAAAATGAAAGTGTGGGCCCTTTAAAAAAATGATAATGAAGAAATTATAAACGGGGATCAGGAAAAAGCAAATATATTAAACAAATTCTTCTCCACTGTATTCACCAAGGAAAATGAAATGCCAGGTGAAATACAGTGTGATAATGTAAACTCTCCAATACAGGTCACCTGTCTTACCCAGGAAGAAGTACAGGTCACCTGTCTAACCCAGGAAGAAGTACAGTGTCACATTCAAAAAAAATCTAAAATAGACAAATCACCAGGTCCAGATGGCATTCATCCCCATGTTCCAAGGGAGTTAAGTAATGTAATAGACAGAACCCTATATCTAATATTCAGGGACTCTATAGTGACAGGGACGGTTCCCCAGGACTGGCGCATGGCAAATGTGGTGCCATTATTGAAAAAGGGATCAAAAGGTGACCCCGGGAATTATAGACCTGTTAGTTTAACTGCTGTTGTATGTAAATTGTTTGAGGGTTTTCTAAGAGATGTTATTTTGGAATATCTTGATAAAAATAAATATATGACCCCATATCAGCATGGATTTATGAGGGATCAGTCCGGTCAGACTAACCTGATCAGCTTTTATGAGGAGGTGAGCTCCAGACTGGACCAGGGGGAATCGCTGGATGTCGTATATCTGGATTTTTCCAAAGCATTTGATACGGTGCCACATAAAAGGTTGGTGCATAAAATGAGAAGGATTGGACTGGGGGGAAATGTGTGCAAGTGGGTAAGTACCTGGCTCAGTGATCTGAAACGGAGGACCCCTTAAGGACCGACCCATTTTTTACCTCATTGACCAGGCTCTTTTTGTTTCTTAATTTGACATGTATCTCTTTAAATCCTAATAACTTTAGAATGCTTTTTCTGAGCAGAGCAGAGCGATTCTGAGAGTTTTTTTCGTGACATATTGTACTTTATATAACTGGTGCATTTTTGTTGACACATGAAGCATTTTTTGTGAAAAACTTCAAAATATTGTGAAAAACTGGAAAATTTCTGGCTTATTTTTATGGTGTACACTGCAGTAAAAGTGATGTTATATTTATTCTGTGGGTCAGTACGATTATGGCGATACCCATTTTATATAGCTTTCTATGTTCTTTTTCCTTTTCTGAGCAAAATTCTTTTTCTGCCATTCATTTTCCAACAGCCGTAACTTTTTTAGTTTTCGTCCAACGCCATTGAGTAAGGGCTTATTTTTGCGGGAAGAGCTGTACTTTTTATTAGTATCATTTTTGTGCTAGGTGCTACCTTTTGATCTTTTTTATTCCGCTATTTGTACCAAAATTGGCCAATTCACCGTCCGGGATAATTTACATGATAGTTTTATAGTACACGTCATTACGGATGTGGCAATACCTATTATGTATATGATTTGTGTTTTTGATCTTTTTTGGTGATAATACAGGGCTTTTATTGGGGCAGCCTCTGGCTGGATCTCACAGGCTTCCGTAGCAGGCATACAGGAGGTCATGATCTGACCTCCTGCTGCCATAGCAACCAACATCGACCCGCAATTGTATCGCGGCACCGCTGTTGGAGAACAGGGAGAGCGCCCCCCTGTCAACACCATAGATGCCGTGATCAGGATTGATCACGGCATCTATGGGGTTAATGCTGCCGGGAACGGCGCGATTGTGGCTCCAGCAGCTGTGGTGGGACTCCGGCTGTGATTGACAGCCGGGTCCTGTCGCCAATCTCCTGCGCTGCCAGAGATCGCTATGACGTATGCATACGTCCAATTGCGCAAACGTGTCGGATGATTGGACGTATGCATATGTCCTATAGCGGGAAGGGGTTAATGGTACTTATTCTGATTGGGTGACTGTTACTAGTGGGGACCACAGGGGTCACTTGGGTCCTGTTCTATTTAATATCTTCATTAATGACCTTGTAGAGGGGTTGAATAGTAAAGCAATCTTTGCAGATGATACTAAACTCTGTAAAGCGGTAAACACAATAGAGGACAGTGCACTGTTACAAATGGATCTGGATAGGTTGGAGGTTTGGGCTGGGAAATGGCAGATGAGGTTCAGCACTGATAAATGTAAGGTAATGCACATGGGGAAGAAAAATCTGGGCTGGGATTATGTATTACATGGGGGAACACTTGGAACAACTGATGTGGAAAAGGACTTAGGAGTCTTAGTTAACAGTAAATTTAGATGTAGTCACCAGTGTCTGCAGCTGCTGCCAAGGCAAATAAAATCATAGGTGGCATCAATAGGGGCATAGATGCCCACGACAAGGAAATAATTCTACCGCTGTACAAATCACTAGTCAGACCACACATAGAATACTGTGTACAGTGCTGGTCAGACCACACATAGAATACTGTGTACAGTACTGGTCAGACCACACATAGAATACTGTGTACAGTACTGGTCAGACCACACATGGAATACTGCGTACAGTACTGGTCAGACCACACATAGAATACTGTGTACAGTACTGGTCAGACCACACATGGAATACTGTGTACAGTACTGGTCAGACCACACATAGAATACTGTGTACAGTACTGGTCAGACCACACATAGAATACTGTGTACAGTACTGGTCAGACAACACATAGAATACTGTGTACAGTACTGGTCAGACCACACATAGAATACTGTGTACAGTACTGGTCAGACCACACATAGAATACTGTGTACAGTACTGGTCAGACCACACATAGAATACTGTGTACAGTACTGGTCAGACCACACATAGAATACAGTGTACAGTACTAGTCAGACCACACATAGAATACTGTGTACAGTACTGGTCAGACCACACATAGAACACTGTGTACAGTACTGGTCAGACAACACCTAGAATACTGTGTACAGTACTGGTCAGACCACACATAGAACACTGTGTACAGTACTGGTCAGACCACACATAGAATACTGTGTACAGTACTGGTCAGACCACACATGGAATACTGTGTACAGTACTGGGCACCAGTGTACAAGAAAGATATAGTGGAGCTGGAGAGGGTTCAAAGACGGGCAACCAGCGTAATATGGCGAATGGGAGGACTACAGTACCCAGAAAGATTATCAGAATTAGGGTTATTTAGTTTAGAAAAAAGAAGACTTAGGGGCGATATATGACTATGTATAAATATATCAGGGGACAGTACAGAGATCTCTCCCATGATCTATTTATACCCAGGACTGTATCTATAACAAGGGGGCATCCTCTACGTCTAGAGGAAAGAAGGTTTCTACACCAGAACAGACGGGGTTCTTTACTGTAAGAGCAGTGAGACTGTGGAATTCTCTGCCTGAGGAGGTGGTCATGGTGAACTCTGTAAAAGAATTTAAAAGGGGTCTGGATGCATTTTTGGAGAAAAATAACATCGCTGGTTATGTATATTAGATTTATAGGGACAGAACGTTGATCCAGGGATTTATTCTGACGCCATATATGGAGTCTGGAAGGAATTTTTACCTCTAGTATGAGGGTTTTTTTTCCTTCCTCTGGATCAACTCAGTAGGGACTCATTAGGGTTATAGGTTGAACTCGATGGACTCTGGACTTTTACAACCTTATGGACTATGGGGGAGATTCATCAAAACCTGTTCAGAGGAAAAAATGCCCAGTTGCCCATAGCAACCAATCAGATTGCTTCTTTTATTTTCCATAGGCCTTGTTAAAAATGAAAGAAACGATCTGATTGGTTGCTATGGGCAACTGGACAACTTTTCCTCTGCACAGGCTTTGATGAATCTCCCCCTATGTTACATACATACACACTGTATATACAGACACACAGTATAAGCACACTGTATATACAGACATAGTATAAGCACACTGTATATACAGACACATAGTATAAGCGCACACTGTATATACAGACACACAGTATAAGCACACACTGTATATACAGACACATAGTATAAGCGCACACTGTATATACAGACACATAGTATAAGCGCACACTGTATATACAGACACACAGTATAAGTGCACACTGTGTATATACAGACACACAGTATAAGCGCACACTGTATATACAGACACATAGTATAAGCGCACACTGTATATACAGACACACAGTATAAGCGCACACTGTATATACAGACACACAGTATAAGCACACACTGTATATACAGACACATAGTATAAGCGCACACTGTATATACAGACACACAGTATAAGCGCACACTGTATATACAGACACACAGTATAAGCGCACACTGTATATACAGACACATAGTATAAGCGCACACTGTATATACAGACACATAGTATACGCACACACTGTATATACAGACACATAGTATAAGCGCACACTGTATATACAGACACATAGTATAAGCGCACACTGTATATACAGACACATAGTATAAGCGCACACTGTATATACACACATAGTATAAGCGCACACTGTATATACAGACACACAGTATAAGCACACACTGTATATACAGACACACAGTATAAGCGCACTGTATATACAGACACATAGTATAAGCGCACACTGTATATACAGACACACAGTATAAGCGCACACTGTATATACAGACACATAGTATAAGCGCACACTGTATATACAGACACACAGTATAAGCACACTGTATATACAGACACATAGTATAAGCGCACACTGTATATACAGACACATAGTATAAGCGCACACTGTATATACAGACACATAGTATAATCACACACTGTATATACAGACACATAGTATAAGCGCACACTGTATATACAGACACATAGTATAAGCCCACACTGTATATACAGACACATAGTATAAGCGCACACTGTATATACAGACACATAGTATAATCACACACTGTATAAACAGACACATAGTATAAGCGCACACTGTATATACAGACACACAGTATAAGCGCACACTGTATATACAGACACACAGTATAAGCGCACACTGTATATACAGACACATAGTATAAGCGCACACTGTATATACAGACACATAGTATAAGCGCACACTGTATATACAGACACATAGTATACGCACACACTGTATATACAGACACATAGTATAAGCGCACACTGTATATACAGACACATAGTATAATCACACACTGTATAAACAGACACATAGTATAAGCGCACACTGTATATACAGACACACAGTATACGCACACACTGTATATACAGACACACAGTATAAGCGCACACTGTATATACAGACACATAGTATAAGCGCACACTGTATATACAGACACATAGTATAAGCGCACACTGTATATACAGACACATAGTATAAGCGCACACTGTATATACAGACACATAGTATAAGCGCACACTGTATATACAGACACATAGTATAAGCACACTGTATATACAGGCACATAGTATAAGCGCACACTGTATATACAGACACATAGTATAATCACACAACTGTATATACAGACACATAGTATAAGCGCACAACTGTATATACAGACACATAGTATAAGCGCACACTGTATATACAGACACATAGTATAAGCACACTGTATATACAGACACATAGTATAAGCGCACACTGTATATACAGACACATAGTATAAGCGCACACTGTA
>NC_079198.1:120940339-121072377 GCF_029499605.1 Hyla sarda | reverse complement strand
TGTATATACAGACACATAGTATAAGCGCACACTGTATATACAGACACATAGTATAAGCACACACTGTATATACAGACACATAGTATAAGCGCACACTGTATATACAGACACATAGTATAAGCACACACTGTATATACAGACACATAGTATAAGCGCACACTGTATATACAGACACATAGTATAAGCACACACTGTATATACAGACACATAGTATAATCACACACTGTATATACAGACACATAGTATACGCACACTGTATATACAGACACACAGTATAAGCGCACACTGTATATACAGACACATAGTATAAGCGCACACTGTATATACAGACACATAGTATAAGCGCACACTGTATATACAGACACATAGTATAAGCGCACACTGTATATACAGACACATAGTATAAGCGCACACTGTATATACAGACACATAGTATAAGCACACACTGTATATACAGACACATAGTATACGCACACACTGTATATACAGACACATAGTATAAGCGCACACTGTATATACAGGCACATAGTATAAGCGCACACTGTATATACAGACACATAGTATAAGCACACTGTATATACAGGCACATAGTATAAGCGCACACTGTATATACAGACACATAGTATAAGCGCACACTGTATATACAGACACATAGTATAAGCGCACACTGTATATACAGACACATAGTATAAGCGCACACTGTATATACAGACACATAGTATAATCACACACTGTATATACAGACACATAGTATAAGCACACACTGTATATACAGACACATAGTATACGCACACACTGTATATACAGACACATAGTATAAGCGCACACTGTATATACAGACACATAGTATAAGCGCACACTGTATATACAGACACATAGTATAAGCACACACTGTATATACAGACACATAGTATAATCACACACTGTATATACAGACACATAGTATAAGCGCACACTGTATATACAGACACAGTATAAGCGCACACTGTATATACAGACACATAGTATAAGCGCACACTGTATATACAGACACATAGTATAAGCGCACACTGTATATACAGACACATAGTATAAGCGCACACTGTATATACAGACACATAGTATAAGCGCACACTGTATATACAGACACACAGTATAAGCGCACACTGTATATACAGACACACAGTATAAGCGCACACTGTATATACAGACACACAGTATAATCGCACACTGTATATACAGACACACAGTATAAGCGCACACTGTATATACAGACACATAGTATAATCACACACTGTATATACAGACACACAGTATAAGCGCACACTGTATATACAGACACACAGTATAATCGCACACTGTATATACAGACACATAGTATAAGCGCACACTGTATATACAGACACACAGTATAAGCGCACACTGTATATACAGACACACAGTATAAGCGCACACTGTATATACAGACACACAGTATAAGCACACTGTATATACAGACACATAGTATAAGCACACACTGTATATACAGACACATAGTATAAGCACACACTGTATATACAGACACATAGTATAAGCACACACTGTATATACAGACACATAGTATAAGCGCACACTGTATATACAGACACATAGTATAAGCGCACACTGTATATACAGACACATAGTATAATCACACACTGTATATACAGACACATAGTATACGCACACTGTATATACAGACACACAGTATAAGCGCACACTGTATATACAGACACACAGTATAAGCGCACACTGTATATACAGACACATAGTATAAGCGCACACTGTATATACAGACACATAGTATAAGCGCACACTGTATATACAGACACATAGTATAAGCGCACACTGTATATACAGACACATAGTATAAGCGCACACTGTATATACAGACACATAGTATACGCACACACTGTATATACAGACACATAGTATAAGCGCACACTGTATATACAGGCACATAGTATAAGCGCACACTGTATATACAGACACATAGTATAAGCGCACACTGTATATACAGACACATAGTATAAGCACACTGTATATACAGGCACATAGTATAAGCGCACACTGTATATACAGACACATAGTATAAGCGCACACTGTATATACAGACACATAGTATAAGCGCACACTGTATATACAGACACATAGTATAAGCGCACACTGTATATACAGACACATAGTATAATCACACACTGTATATACAGACACATAGTATAAGCACACACTGTATATACAGACACATAGTATAAGCGCACACTGTATATACAGACACATAGTATAAGCGCACACTGTATATACAGACACATAGTATAAGCACACACTGTATATACAGACACATAGTATAATCACACACTGTATATACAGACACATAGTATAAGCGCACACTGTATATACAGACACATAGTATAAGCACACACTGTATATACAGACACATAGTATAAGCACACACTGTATATACAGACACATAGTATAAGCGCACACTGTATATACAGACACATAGTATAAGCGCACACTGTATATACAGACACATAGTATAAGCACACACTGTATATACAGACACATAGTATAATCACACACTGTATATACAGACACATAGTATAAGCGCACACTGTATATACAGACACATAGTATAAGCGCACACTGTATATACAGACACATAGTATAAGCGCACACTGTATATACAGACACATAGTATAAGCACACACTGTATATACAGACACATAGTATAATCACACACTGTATATACAGACACATAGTATAACTCACACTGTATATACAGACACACAGTATAAGCGCACACTGTATATACAGACACATAGTATAAGCCCACACTGTATATACAGACACATAGTATAAGCCCACACTGTATATACAGACACACAGTATAAGCGCACACTGTATATACAGACACATAGTATAAGCGCACACTGTATATACAGACACATAGTATAAGCGCACACTGTATATACAGACACACAGTATAAGCGCACACTGTATATACAGACACACAGTATAAGCGCACACTGTATATACAGACACACAGTATAATCGCACACTGTATATACAGACACACAGTATAAGCGCACACTGTATATACAGACACATAGTATAATCACACACTGTATATACAGACACACAGTATAAGCGCACACTGTATATACAGACACACAGTATAAGCACACACTGTATATACAGACACATAGTATAAGCGCACACTGTATATACAGACACACAGTATAAGCGCACACTGTATATACAGACACACAGTATAAGCGCACACTGTATATACAGACACACAGTATAAGCGCACACTGTATATACAGACACATAGTATAAGCGCACACTGTATATACAGACACATAGTATAAGCGCACACTGTATATACAGACACACAGTATAAGCGCACACTGTATATACAGACACATAGTATAAGCGCACACTGTATATACAGACACATAGTATAAGCGCACACTGTATATACAGACACATAGTATAAGCGCACACTGTATATACAGACACATAGTATAAGCGCACACTGTATATACAGACACACAGTATAAGCGCACACTGTATATACAGACACACAGTATAAGCGCACACTGTATATACGGACACATAGTATAAGCGCACACTGTATATACAGACACATAGTATACGCGCACACTGTACATACAGACACATAGTATAAGCGCACACTGTATATACAGACACATAGTATAAGCGCACACTGTATATACAGACACACAGTATAAGCGCACACTGTATATACAGACACACAGTATAAGCGCACACTGTATATACAGACACACAGTATAAGCACACACTGTTTATACAGACACATAGTATAAGCGCACACTGTATATACAGACACACAGTATAAGCGCACACTGTATATACAGACACATAGTATAAGCACACACTGTATATACAGACACATAGTATAAGCGCACACTGTATATACAGACACATAGTATAAGCGCACACTGTATATACAGACACATAGTATAAGCGCACACTGTATATACAGACACATAGTATAAGCGCACACTGTATATACAGACACATAGTATAAGCGCACACTGTATATACAGACACATAGTATAAGCGCACACTGTATATACAGACACACAGTATAAGCGCACACTGTATATACAGACACATAGTATAAGCGCACACTGTATATACAGACACATAGTATAATCACACACTGTATATACAGACACACAGTATAAGCGCACACTGTATATACAGACACACAGTATAAGCACACACTGTATATACAGACACATAGTATAAGCGCACACTGTATATACAGACACACAGTATAAGCGCACACTGTATATACAGACACACAGTATAAGCGCACACTGTATATACAGACACACAGTATAAGCGCACACTGTATATACAGACACATAGTATAAGCGCACACTGTATATACAGACACATAGTATAAGCGCACACTGTATATACAGACACACAGTATAAGCGCACACTGTATATACAGACACATAGTATAAGCGCACACTGTATATACAGACACATAGTATAAGCGCACACTGTATATACAGACACATAGTATAAGCGCACACTGTATATACAGACACATAGTATAAGCGCACACTGTATATACAGACACACAGTATAAGCGCACACTGTATATACAGACACATAGTATAAGCGCACACTGTATATACGGACACATAGTATAAGCGCACACTGTATATACAGACACATAGTATACGCGCACACTGTACATACAGACACATAGTATAAGCGCACACTGTATATACAGACACATAGTATAAGCGCACACTGTATATACAGACACACAGTATAAGCGCACACTGTATATACAGACACACAGTATAAGCGCACACTGTATATACAGACACACAGTATAAGCACACACTGTTTATACAGACACATAGTATAAGCGCACACTGTATATACAGACACACAGTATAAGCGCACACTGTATATACAGACACACAGTATAATCGCACACTGTATATACACACATAGTATAAGCGCACACTGTATATACAGACACACAGTATAAGCACACACTGTATATACAGACACATAGTATAAGCACACACTGTATATACAGACACATAGTATAAGCACACACTGTATATACAGACACACACATTGGGCACAGGTATATGCACTGGACCCCCTTTTCCTCTCCTCTCCTCACCTCCTTCCTCCCTGTAGCTTCTCTCTCCTCAGCTGTGCAGTGGGGGGAGGGGGGAGGGGGGGGGGGCACAGAAATCCTATGGGAACCTTACTGATGCCTCTCAAGAAAACACCCTGTACTAGCAGGATAGTACAGAACTACAACCCCCAGCATGTCATGACTACAACAGATTCTCCAACTGCTGCAAAACTACAACTCCCAGCATGTCATGACTACAACAGATTCTCCAACTGCTGCAAAACTACAACTCCCAGCATGTCATGACTACAACAGATTCTCCAGCCACTGCAAAACTACAACCCCCAGCATGTCATGACTACAACAGATTCTCCAACTGCTGCAAAACTACAACTCCCAGCATGTCATGACTACAACAGATTCTCCAGCCACTGCAAAACTACAACCCCCAGCATGTCATGACTACAACAGATTCTCCAACTGCTGCAAAACTACAACTCCCAGCATGTCATGACTACAACAGATTCTCCAGCCACTGCAAAACTACAACCCCCAGCATGTCATGACTACAACAGATTCTCCAGCCACTGCAAAACTACAACCCCCAGCATGTCATGACTACAACAGATTCTCCAACTGCTGCAAAACTACAACTCCCAGCATGTCATGACTACAACAGATTCTCCAGCCACTGCAAAACTACAACCCCCAGCATGTCATGACTACAACAGATTCTCCAACTGCTGCAAAACTACAACCCCCAGCATGTGCTGATTGCAACAGATTCTCCAATTGCTGCAACACTACAACCCCCAGCATGTGCTGACTACAACAGATTCTCCAACTGCTGCAAAACTACAACTCCCAGCATGTGCTGACTACAACAGATTCTCCAACTGCTGCAAAACTACAACTCCCAGCATGTGCTGACTGCAGCAGATTCTCCAACTGCTGCAAAACTACAACTCCCAGCATGTCATGACTACAACAGATTCTCCAGCCACTGCAAAACTATAACTCCCAGCATGTCATGACTACAACAGATTCTCCAGCCACTGCAAAACTACAACTCCCAGCATGTCATGACTACAACAGATTCTCCAACTGCTACAAAACTACAACCCCCAGCATGTCATGACTACAACAGATTCTCCAGCCACTGCAAAACTATAACTCCCAGCATGTGCTGACTACAACAGATTCTCCAACTGCTGCAAAACTATAACTCCCAGCATGTGCTGACTACAACAGATTCTCCAACTGCTGCAAAACTATAACTCCCAGCATGTGCTGACTACAACAGATTCTCCAACTGCTGCAAAACTATAACTCCCAGCCTGTCATGACTACAACAGATTCTCCAGCCACTGCAAATGTATAACTTCCAGCCTGTCCTTCAGCTGTCAGAGGAAGCTGGGAGTTGTAGTTCTGTTACAGCTGGACAGCACTGACCCCGACCATTGTGAGCCACGGGGGATAATACATGATGATGATGATGATGATGACGACGATGAGCTGTATTCTCTGGCTTTAGAGAGACTACAAGTACCAGCATTCCCTCACTCTAGTAGTTGCAGCCCAATATGGGAACAAATAGAAAAGTCTATAGCTGGAGCCTGTGGACTACAACCTCCATCCTCCTTTATGTGGGGTGAACAATCCTCAGCCCTCCCCAGTAATGGAGAGGACATTGCCCCGGCACTCGCAGGGTTAACTCTGGGGCAGCCATTGATACAATGTTACTGCTCACAGGGTCATGGACGGGATGCAGCGACCTCTAGCTGACACTGTGGGCGTGACATGGGCGGGGCTAATGCGGAGGTTTGTTTACAGTTCAAGAATAATTGACAGTTGTGGGTGTGGTTATCAGTTACTGTCTCGATGTGTGGGCGTGTTTAAAGATCTTCTGTGGGCGTGGTTTTAGGAGATGGGCGGTTCATGTTGTAAAGAAGTTCCTTGCGCTGGGCGGAGTCAGCTGTCTGTAGGTGGAGTCAGATGTCTGTAGGCGGGGTGTTTTTTTAAGTTGACGTTAGAGCTGTATGGTGGTGGGCGTATACATTGGGCGGTGGGCGTGTCCTGTCATACACGTGTAGTACCGGAGCGATCATCCCCGGTAATGATGGAGCCCGCGGAGGAGAACGAGAACCTGGAGAAGCCGCCGTATTCGTACGTGGCCCTGATCGCCCTGGTCCTGGAGGAGAGCCCGGGCCGGCGGCTTCCCCTGAGCGGTATATACGAGGCCATAGCCCGCCGCTTCCCGTATTATGCCCGGCTGCCCGGTAAAGGATGGCAGAACAGCGTCCGCCACAACCTCAGCCTCAACCCGTGCTTCATCCGCCTGCCCCGCCAGCCTGGGCACAAGGGCAGCCTGTGGCTCCTGGACCCCTCCGTACACGAAACGTTTGAGGATGGAAACTACCGGAGGAGGAGGCGGCGGCACCGGCGGGAGGAGAACCCCCAGCTACCGGACACCGGATTCCCCCCGCCCGCATTCCGCTACCAGGATCCCGCCGGGTACCACCTACCGGCCGGGCACTACCAGCTGCTGAGCGGACACTGGGGCCCCCTGATGTATTCTCAGAGCCCCGACCCGGCCTATCCCGCCGCCCCGCCCGGGAGCTTCCACAACGACCCGCCCGCTCCGCACTACTGGCAGCAGGAGGCGCACTATGGAGCCATTCTACCCCCGGGGCTGGAAATGTGCCCCCCGCCGGCCCTGTGCCATCTCCGCTCCCTCCTCACCGACTGAATGCACCTACTGTACTAAAACCCCGACTACCGCCGACTACCTCCAGCCTGACACCTGTGCCTGGCATCTCCTACCCCCGATCTACTGTGCCTGGGATCTACTACCTCCGATCTACTGTGCCTGGGATCTACTACCTCCGATCTACTACCTCCGATCTACTGTGCCTGGGATCTACTACCTCCGATCTACTGTGCCTGGGATCTACTACCCCCGATCTACTGTGCCTGGGATCTACTACCTCCGATCTACTGTGCCTGGGATCTACTACCTCCGATCTACTACCTCCGATCTACTGTGCCTGGGATCTACTACCTCCGATCTACTACCTCCTATCTACTGTTCCTGGCATCTCCTGGTATCTGATCTTCTGTGCCTGGCATCTCCTGGTATCTGATCTTCTGTTCCTGGCATCTCCTGGTATCTGATCTTCTGTGCCTGGCATCTCCTGGTATCTGATCTTCTGTTCCTGGCATCTCCTGGTATCTGATCTTCTGTGCCTGGCATCTCCTGGTATCTGATCTTCTGTTCCTGGCATCTCCTGGTATCTGATCTTCTGTGCCTGGCATCTCCTGGTATCTGATCTTCTGTGCCTGGCATCTCCTGGTATCTGATCTTCTGTGCCTGGCATCTCCTGGTATCTGATCTTCTGTGCCTGGCATCTCCTGGTATCTGATCTTCTGTGCCTGGCATCTCCTGGTATCTGATCTTCTGTGCCTGGCATCTCCTGGTATCTGATCTTCTGTGCCTGGCATCTCCTGGTATCTGATCTTCTGTGCCTGGCATCTCCTGGTATCTGATCTTCTGTGCCTGGCATCTCCTGGTATCTGATCTTCTGTGCCTGGCATCTCCTGGTATCTGATCTTCTGTTCCTGGCATCTCCTGGTATCTGATCTTCTGTGCCTGGCATTTCCAGCCGTTCACCTCCTGTGCAGCAGCATCTACCTTGGACCTCTGCCTGGCAGCTGCCATATCTACTCCATTACAGTATTTCCCCTCCTGGCATCTTCTCTTCATCTACCCGGCATTAACCTGTGACCACTGACTATTATACCTTCACCATTTACTGTGCCACCCAATGGGACAAGTCACCTGGCATCTCACACCGCGGACAAGTCCCCGACTACCTGCAATGACTCCTCAGACTACTGATTTTGTTCTACTGTCCTGTACCAGTTGTGCCAGCTGACATGACAGATACCACCCTCAATACCCCAAACCTTGTTTGATCCCTGTGCCTGGCATTTCCACCATGGAGATTCTGCTTTACCATCTGCATCACCCAGACTCCCACCACCCGCACTCCCACCACCCGCACTCCCATCACCCAGACTCCCATCACCCGCACTCCCACCACCCGCACTCCCACCACCCGCACTCCCATCACCCGCACTCCCACCTGCCGGACTCCCACCACCCGCACTCCCACCACCCGCACTCCCACCTGCCGGACTCCCACCACCCGCACTCCCACCACCCGCACTCCCACCACCCGCACTCCCACCACCCGCACTCCCACCACCCGCACTCCCACCACCCGCACTCCCATCACCCGCACTCCCACCTGCCGGACTCCCACCACCCGCACTCCCACCACCCGCACTCCCACCACCCGCACTCCCACCTGCCGGACTCCCACCACCCACACTCCCACCACCCGCACTCCCACCACCCGCACTCCCACCACCCGCACTCCCACCACCCGCACTCCCATCACCGGGACTCCCACCACCCCCCAATCCTGATCCCTGTCCTCTCTGCACTTAACCCTTTCACTGCCTACTCTATTGGGGGCCATAATTCGGGTGATAATAGTATGTATTCCTAGTATGTATTCCAGTGGTCTCCACACTGTGGACCTCCAGATGTTGCAAAACTACAACTCCCAGCATGCCCGGACAGCCAACGGCTGTCCGGGCATGCTGGGAGTTGTAGTTTTGCAGCATCTGGAGGTCCGCAGTTTGGAGACCACTAATGTATTCTATAATAACCCCAAATATATATCAGCATCCTGAGATGAGGTGTTCATAAATGAGCTTTTACGGGTTACTATACCTACAGTTTGATACGTTTGCACTGGTTTCTATTACGTGTACATGATGTATTGTGTCGTTTTATTGTTACTATGGAGATATTTTTGTATATATATCGTGTTATTTTATACACTTTATATGAAGACGTTTGTATTAAATGTTACATTTGTTACAGTCCTGTTATTAATAAGGGTCGTGTCATAGAATGGGATGCTTGTATACACCCGCCACCCTGGTATGTAGAGCCCTGTGGTCCCTAGACTGTGGACCTCTAGCTATTGCAGAACTACAACTCCCAGCATGCCCGGACAGCCAACAAAAAGCTTTGCCACTTTTTAATAGTGTCTGTTTTGCAACAGCTGGAGGCACT
Organism: Hyla sarda; assembly: GCF_029499605.1. NCBI lineage: Eukaryota > Metazoa > Chordata > Amphibia > Anura > Hylidae > Hyla > Hyla sarda. The sequence goes on along the minus strand of NC_079198.1, from coordinate 121,062,064 downwards.
CTGGTTGGAGCCGCTCTATATCATGTGGGGGGGGAGGGCTGGTCATGTGTTGCCGGATCCGGCTGGGGAGGGGAAAACCGGGCGCTCCCGTACCCAGCCGGACCGGCGCGGAAATCCATTTACTTTAATGAGCCGACCGGAGTCAAACGGTGACTCCGGTCGGCTCATTTTTTACCCCTTTCCGGTTTTGTGACCGGTTTTAGGTCCGGTCAGGAAACCGCATACGGGTCAAAAATGAGCCGACCGGATTTTCTGCTACTCTGGACAGTTCCTAAAATGGACAGAAATGTCAGCAGAGAGCCCTGTGTTCCAAAAAGAAAAGAATTTCCTCTGTAGTATTCAGCAGCTAATACGTACTGGAAGGATTTTTTTTAATAGAAGTAATTTGCAAATCTGTTAAACTTTCTGGCACCAGTGGATAAAAAAGAAAAGTTTTCCACCGGAGTACCCCTTTAAAGTAAATGGATTTCAGCGCCGGTCTATCTGGGGTACGGGAGCGCCCGCTTTTCCCCTCGCCAGCCGGATTCGGCAGCCATAGGCTGAAAACGTGATGTGAACCCAGCCGTAGGCTACGGTTTTGGGTACAGGCAAAAAACTGACAAAACCGTACAGGATGCAAAACAGACACAACCTGATGCATCGTTTGGTATACAGTTTTCAATACGGTTCTGTACGGTTTTCAAATTGAAAACGTATACGGGAACTGTATTGCAAAAACGTGGTGTGAACCCGGCCTTAGAGCATTAAAGGAACACTCTCTGCGCCAGTGCTTCCCAAAACTACAACACCCAGCATGGCCGGATAGTCGGAGTGTTGTAGTTTTGCCACAGCTGGAGGCGCCCTGGTTGGGAAACACTGCCATAGACAGTTGAGCGGTGGCCACTGGAACTTTCTTTTTGGTGGTCCCACTGGTCGGACCCCCCCGGATCATCTACCAGTTACAATTATCCTGTATAGTCTGTGTCAGTTCCTCACAGTTTTCAATACTCATCGCATCTACAGGTATCAGAGCGCTCGATCATCACATGACCAGGACAGTTTCTTTATATATCTCTTTATAAGAAAGTTATAAAGGTGAGTGACAGCAATCAGAAGAGGAGGAATTGATACAGAAAGTATACTGGAAAGTGTTACAACTTACTTGCAATTTTTTTTTCTTGCAATTACAGTTCTGGACACTAGATGGAGCCCCTTTTTCAAGTAAATTAAGAAACCAATGGGAAATCAGTGATAATGTCTGAGTACACGTAGAGTTAACACTAGGAATGTCCCGATACCATTTCTTTAAGACAGAGTACGAGTACCGATACTTTTTTTTAAGTACTCGCCAATACCAATTAATTTTTTCTGTCATGTGACAAGGGTGTTTTTTTTTATGGGAAAAAGGGGGGGGGGTTTAGTTTTTATTAGAGCAAGGGCTTTTTTATACTTTTTTTTTTAAAGGATTTTATTTAAAAAGGGGTGGGGAATTCAAACTTTTATTAGCGAAGGGGTTAATTTACATTTATTATTTATTTATTTTCAATTTATTTCTTTTTCTTTTTTTTTTTTAGTCCCCATAGGGCACTATTAGATGCAATCTTAATCATAGCATAGCATTGATCAGTGTTATTGGCGCTCCCTAACTACTGCCTGCCATGAATGGCTGCAGTAAAGGATCGATGATTGCACAGCATGGAGCATGGTAAGGGACCTCCGGCCATCCTCACAGCTGATCGGCATACCGTGATTACACCGCTGTGATGCCGATCAGCATCCCTGAGCTAACCGGCAGTTAAAGGGGTTATCCAGGGAAAAACTTATATATATATATATATATATATATATATATATATATATATATATATATATCTCAACTGGCTCCAGAAAGTTAAACAAATTTGAAAATTACTTCTATTAAAAAAATCTTAATCCTTTCAGTACTTATGAGCTGCTGAAGTTGAGTTGTTCTTTTCTGTCTACGTGCTCTCTGATGACGCCTGTCTCGGGAACTGTCCAGAGTAGAAGCAGAGAGCACTGTTGCCAGACAGGAAAGAACAACTCAACTTCAGCAGCTGATAATTACTGGAAGGATTAAGATTTTTTTTAATAGAAGTCATTTGCAAATCTGTTTAACTTTCTCGAGCAGTTGATATATAATTTTCCCGGAATACCCCTTTAACTTCAGCACTTTTAGTTGATCGCGGCGTCTATAGGGTTAATGCCGGACATCACCGCAATCGGTGATGTTCGGCATTAGCAACAGGTCCCGGCTATGACGCGCGCTCAGCCGCTGGGCGCGCTGCATCGTTCGACCCCTTCCGTGATACCTGCCGGTGGGGTCGCGGGCGAGTATCGGATTAGGTATTGGGGACATTTGCCTGAGTACAAGTACTGGTGCAAATGTCCAGTATCGGTCCCAATACCGGTATTGGTATCGGGACATCCCTAGTTCACACTTGTCTGATCGGACACGAATTCCACGCTAAAATTCGCACACAATCCACGGAGTTTCCACAACCCCATTCACACACAGCAAAAAAAATTCTTGAAAATGTTTTGGCGCCACTGTGGAAAAAAATATCCTCCATAGGAGTAAGTTACAAGTTACTTATTTCTGTGGATTGTGCATGGAAATGCAAAAAATCAACCCCCCACCCCACCCCTCCTCCGCCAGTAGGCAATGTATTGGTGGAATTTATCATTGCTAAAGCTTTCTTAGAATTGTTTTCTTTGTGGTAAAACTTGAAAAGTTGCATTTAATAAATTCAGCACATACAGAACCTGTGGAGAATGGAAATCCGAAGCACGAACAGCGCTAAAAAGTCACAAATGCTTTCAGGCTACGCACAAATTTTGCAGCAATACAAACCATACACCACTGTGTCTCCAGCTGTTGCAAAACTACATCTCCCAGCATGCCCGGACAGCCAACGGCTGTCCGGGCATGCTGGGAGTTGTAGTTTTGCAACAGCTGGAGACACACTCTTTGGAAAACACTGGCAAATATTAAAGGGGTACTCCGGTGGAAATTAGTTTTTTTTTTTTTTTTTTTTTTTTTAAATCAACTGGTGCCAGAAAGTTAAAGGGGTAGTCCAGTGGTGAAAAACTTATCCCCTATCCTAAGGATAGGGGATAAGTTTGAGATCACGGGGGGTCCGACCGCTGGGGCCCCCTGCGATCTCTCTGTACGGGGGCCAGGCTCTCCGGCCAGATAGCGGGTGTCGACCCCCGCACGAAGCGGCGGCCGACACGCCCCCTCAATACATCTCTATGGCAGAGCCGGAGATTGCAGTAGGCAGCGCTTCGGCTCTGCCATAGAGTTGTATTGAGGGGGCGTGTCGGCCGCCGCTTCGTGCGGAGGTCGACACGCCCCCTTCCCACGGGCTGTAGGGGCTCCGTACAGAGAGATCGCAGGGGGCCCCAGCGGTCGGACCCCCCGCGATCTGCAACTTATCCCCTATCCTTAGGATAGGGGATAAGTTGTTCACCACTGGGTCACCACTGGACTACTCCTTTAAACAGATTTGTAAATCACTTCTATTAAAAAATCTTTACCCTTCCAGTACTTATTAGCAGCTGTATGCTACAGAGGAAATTCTTTTCTTTTTTTTTTGTCTTGTCCACAGTGCTCTCTGCTGACACCTGATGCCCGTATCAGGAACTGTCCAGAGTAGGAGAAATCCCCATTGCAAACCTATGCTGCTCTGGACAGTTCCTGACACAGACAGGGGTGTCAGCAGAGAGCACTGTGGATGAGACAAAAAAGAAATTCAAAAAGAAAAGAATTTCCTCTGTAGCATTCAGCAGCTAATAAGAACTGAAAGGATTAAGATTCTTTAATAGAAGTAACTTACAAATCTGTTTAACTTTCTGGCACCAGTTGATTTAAAAAAAAAAAGTTTCCACCGGAGTACCCCTTTAATGATAAACCCATAACCCCATATCTTCCTATAGCTCTGTAATGTTCGCCATAATGTGCACTGTTATTATTGGGGCCCGGCCTGGATTGGGTGCTGCTCATGATGACCAATCAGAGAGCGGCTTTCATTCACCTATTACAGGTTAGAAGGTGGTAAGTGCAATCTGATTGGCCAATATTAAAGTGGTTGCACAGGATTATCAAACATGGCTGGTATTACAGCTCAGCTTTATTGAAATGAATGGATGTTGAGCTGCAATACCAGACACTACCAGCAGACATAGAGGCGCTGTTTGTGGAGGGTAACAGCCATGTTTTTCTAATCCTGTTCACTGACCTGATTTCTAAGACTACAGAGGTAGCAGAGGTTATGTCTGTATCACCGGATGCTTACTGTTCACTGCAGGTCAACCACATAGCAGAGCGGCACGGTGTTTGCAGAACGGCCTCCCACACAGGTACAAAACAACAACCTGCACACCACACACGCTGCATTCTAACAAAAACACAGATATGAGTCCTAACAAGGTAAAATATCAGGTTCTGGGAAAGCTGAGTGACAAAGATGGCCGCCTTATGCTCCCATTGGTATTGTCACCCAAGCTCTAAATGACCAATCTTTCTCATCCTGGCTCCATGTATAGAGAGTATCACTTTATATCCAGGCAGACAGGGCTGGTGCAAGGATTTTTGCCACCCTGGGCGAAAGCTAATTTTTCTGCCCCTTCACCCGTCCATTGGCTCTGCCCTTTGACACACCCCACCTTACTACTGGAGTGACACACTGCAACAAACCTCCTCCTCATGTAATCACCTTACTACTGGAGTGACACACTGCAACAAACCTCCTCCTCATGTAATCACCTTACTACTGGAGTGACACACTGCAACAAACCTCCTCCTCATGTAATCACCTTACTACTGGAGTGACACACTGCAACAAACCTCCTCCTCATGTAATCACCTTACTACTGGGGTGACACACTGTAACAAACCTCCTCATGTAATCTCATTACTACTGGGGTGACACACTGTAACAAACCTCCTCATGTAATCTCATTACTACTGGGGTGACACACTGTAACAAACCCCCTCCGTATGTAATCTCCTTACTACTGGGGTGACACACTGTAACAAACCCCCTTCGTATGTAATTACCTTACAACTGGGGTTACACACTGTAACAAACCTCCTCCTCATGTAATGTCCTTACTACTGGGGTGACACACTGTAACAAACCTCCTCCTCATGTGATCTCCTTACTACTGGGGTGACACACTGTAACAAACCCCCTCCGTATGTAATCTCCTTACTACTCGGGTGACACACTGTAACAAACCCCCTTCATATGTAATTACCTTACTACTGGGGTTACACACTGTAACAAACCTCCTCCTCATGCAATCACCTTACTACTGGGATGACACACTGTAACAAACCTCCTCCTCATGTAATCACCTTACTACTGGGGTGACACACTGTAACAAACCTCCTCCTCATGTAATCTCCTATCTACTTGGGTGACACACTGTAACAAACCTCCTCCTCATGTAATCTCCTTACTACTGGAGTGACACACTGTAACAAACCTCCTCCTCTTGTAATATCCTTACTACTGGGGTGACACACTGTAACAAACCCCCTCCATATGTAATCTCCTTACTATTGAGGTGACACACTGTAACAAACCTCCTCCTCATATAATCACCTTACTACTGGGGTGACACACTGTAACAAACCTCCTCCTCTTGTAATATCCTTACTACTGGGGTGACACACTGTAACAAACCCCCTCCGTATGTAATCTCTTTATTACTGGGGTGACACACTGTAACAAACCCCCTCCGTATGTAATTACCTTACTACTGGGGTGACACACTGTAACATACCTCCTCCTCATGTAATCACCTTACTACTGGGGTGACACACTGTAACAAACCCCCTCCGTATGTAATTACCTTACTACTGGGGTGACACACTGTAACAAACCCCCTCCGTATGTAATTACCTTACTACTGGGGTGACACACTGTAACAAACCCCCTCCGTATGTAATTACCTTACTACTGGGATGACACACTGTAACAAACCCCCTCCGTATGTAATTACCTTACTACTGGGGTGACACATAAGATGCGGGACGGACCTGACCTGCCCCCGAGGTGGCGCTGCGCTCGTCCACCAGCTGATGGTGGTGCTGGCTGGGCAGGGGCTTCGGATGTTAGTTTGCTACTAACTTTCTTTCAGCGGGCAGAGCGGTGCCCCATCAAGAGGGTTGCTCTAGGCTGCTGCCAATTTTGCCTATAGGCAGAACCGGCCCTGCGGGCAGATTCGCCTTTCAGGAATCTAGGAAAGATTGGTGATATCCCCTGTGCTGCTGTCCTAGCCCCAGAAGGGGGCCCCATTATAATCTTTGCTTTATGATATCTCTGCCCCCTGTGTACACAACGGATGATCAGTAAGGGGTTGTTTGGGGGTCTCTTTGATCCCAGCTGTCTCTTTGGTCCCAGAATATTATACACCTTGTATTTATTGTATTCTTTAAAATCTTGTTTTCTACCTGACATAAATTACGTCCGAGCGAACCAGAATACAGAGAACTTTCTCCCCTCCTCCTTATCCCTGTCCATGGTCCTGAAGGAACTGGAAAAGTCTAATTCTATTCTACAGGGACCTGGATGCCCTCAAGTGCCCTCTGCCCAGGATGTCCTCACTGGCACTGCCAAGGCTGCACTAATACCAATATACATATAATCTATGTACTGCCTCCTCATGTAATACTACTGCTATACACCGATAGATCAATCCAAATTATATAGATAGGAGATAGATAGATATGAGATAGATAGATACAGTGGGGATCAAAAGTTTGGGCACCCCAGGTATAAATTTGTATTAATGTGCATAAAGAAGCCAAGGAAAGATGGAAAAATCTCCAAAAGGCACCAAATTACAGATTAGACATTCTTATAATATGTCAACAAAAGTTAGATTTTATTTCCATCATTTACACTTTCAAAATAACAGAAAACAAAAAAATGGCGTCTGCAAAAGTTTGGGCACCCTGCAGAGTTAATATCTTGTACTGCCCCCTTTGGCAAGTATCACAGCTTGTAAACGCTTTTTGTAGCAGCCAAGAGTCTTTCTATTCTTGTTTGAGGTATCTTTGCCCATTCTTCCTTACAAAAGTCTTCCAGTTCTTTGAGATTTCTGGGCTGTCTGTCATGCACTGCTCTTTTACGGTCTATCCATAGATTTTCAATTATGTTGAGGTCAGGAGATTGTGAAGGACATGGCAAAACCTTTAGTTTGCGCCTCTTGATGTAATCCTCCGTGGATTTCGAGGTGTGTTTAGGATCATTATCCATTTGTAGAAGCCATCCTCTGTTTAACTTCAGCTTTTTCACAGATGGCATCAAGTTAGCATCCAAAATTTGCTGAAATTTTATTGAATCCATTTTTTCTTCTACTCGTGAGATGTTCCCTGTGCCACTGGCTGCAATTCAACCCAAAGCATGATTGAGCCACCCCCATGCTTAACAGTTGGACAGAGGTTCTTTTAATTAAATTCTGTTCCCCTTCTTCTCCAAGCGTACCTTTGCTCATCCCGGCCAAAAAGTAAAATTTTAACCTCATCGGTCCACAGAACTTGTTTCCAAAATGCATCAGGCTTGTCCATATGTTCATTTGCAAAGTTCAAACGCTGATTTTTGTGGTGAGGACGTAGAAGAGGTTTTCTTCTGATGACTCTTCCATGAAGACCATAATTGTACAAGTATCTCTTTATAGTGGAATAGTGTACCACAACTCCAGTGTCTGCCAGATCTTTCTGGAGGGATTGTGCAGTCAAACGGGGGTTTTGAATTATTTTTCTCACAATCCTGTGAGCTGTTCTGTCTGATATCTTCTTGGTCTTCCAGATCTTTCTTTAACTTCCACTGTTCCTGATGACTGCCATTTCTTAATTACATTCTGAACAGAGGATATTGACATCTGAAAACGTTTTGCTATCTTCTTATAGCCTTCTCCATCTTTGTGAGCGTCAACTATTTTCAGTTTCAGATTTCTAGACAACTGCTTAGAAGAACCCATGGTGCTGATTGTTGGGGCAAGGTCAGATGAGTCTGGACATTTAAAACCTTTGAGATTGACATCACCTGGTCTTCCCAGATGATGATTGAGAACAATCCATGACACTGGCAGGTCTCAGCTTTGCAAAGGGGGCAGTGCGTGCTATAAATTCTGCAGGGTGCCCAAACTTTTGCAGACGCCATTTTTTTTCTGTTATTTTGAAAGTGTAAATGATGGAAATAAAATCTAACTTTTGTTGACATATTATAAGAATGTCTAATCTGTAGTTTGATGCCTTTTGGAGATTTTTCCATCTTTCCTTGGCTTCTTTATGCACATTAATACAAATTTTTACCTGGGGTGCCCATACTTTTGATCCCCACTGTAGATAGATATGAGATAGATATGAGGATAGATAGATATGAGAGATTGATATGAGATAGATAGATATGAGATATATGAGATAGATAGATATGAGATAGATTCACAGAGAAGCATTGCGGATAGGTGACCTCGATATTCCAATAATCAATTCTATATTATTTGCAGAACCAATATATTTAAAGTATTACAATTTACCATCTAGTACGGTGCAATGTTTCAGTCTCATTCTGAGACCATTACTGTATGATCATCTCCGATCTACTTGTCAGATTCACCGTCTGCCTTCCTGTTCTAGTCATCATTTTCTAGGAATATATAAGAGAATGAAGTGAACACTGGTCTGTAGTTTGGTCTGGTGTAGTGAGGATATAATAGAATAGATAGTCCTTAAAATATACTACAAATAATTGCATTTATTTCTGAAGCCATAAATCATATTTTACATGTGGGGCAAACTGCAGGACCCTTGTGCGTACCCCACTGCTTGGTTAATATAGATACCGTATTTTTCGTCCTATAGGACGCACCGGCGTATAAGACGCACCCAATTTTTAGGGGCAAAATCTTAAAAAATAAAGATTTTGAACCCAATAGTGGTCTTCAACCTGCGGTCCTCCAGATGTTGCAAAACTTCAACTCCCAGCATGCCCGGACAGCCGTTGGCTGTCCGGGCATGCTGGGAGTTGTAGTTTTACAACATCTGCAGGTCCGCAGATTGAAGACCACTGCAGGAGGAGGTAATACTCACGTGTCCCCGCCGCTCCGGACCCGTCACCGCTACCCTGGATGTCGCTCCATCGCTGTCACCGTGTCCCCGTCGTTCCGGAACGTCTCTGCTGCCGGCCGGGTATCCTCGCTCTCCGTCGACGCCATCACGTCATTACGCACGCCGACGTACGTACGCGACGACGTGATGACGAGGAAGGAGAGCGCCGGCATACAGGGGATCCCGGCACGGAGCAGACACCAAGGAGGCAGGTAAGGTCCCTCCCGGTGTCCTGTAAGCACTAACCCGGCTATTCAGTCGGGCTGTTCGGGACCGCCGCGGTGAAATCGCGGCGGTCCCGAACAGCCCGACTGAACAGCCGGGTTAGTGTCACTTTCCCTTCAGACGCGGCGGTCAGCTTTGATCGCCGCGTCTGAAGGGTTAATACAGGGCATCACCGCGATCGGTGATGTCCTGTATTAGCCGCGGGTCCCGGCCGTTGATGGCCGCAGGGACCGCCGCGATAGGGGTGCATTCGCCGTATAAGACGCACCGACTTTTTCCCCCCAGTTTTGGGGAAGAAAAAGTGCGTCTTATACGGCAAAAAATACGGTAATTTATTTGTGATCAATGAATTATTTTATTTTTTTTAAGAAATACAACAAATTTAAAAAATATATCCTAAAAAATAATAAAAGAACCATATCAACTAATAATCCATCAATAATTAAAATTTCTAGATGTAATAAATTCACATAGAGAAGTTCCAATTAAACAAATTGTTATTGCCGTCCTTTGCCTGTAACAAAGTCGACTCTCTGTTGTTACAATGGATGTTGTTACACTATATGTATCCGTCTTGTTATAATGGATGTTGTTACACTATATGTATCCGTCTTGTTATAATGGATGTTGTTACACTATATGTATCCGTCTTGTTATAATGGATGTTGTTACACTATATGTATCCGTCTTGTTACAATGGATGTTGTTACACTATATGTATCCGTCTTGTTACAATGGATGTTGTTACACTATATGTATCCGTCTTGTTATAATGGATGTTGTTACACTATATGTATCCGTCTGTAGTTGAAATAAATAGAGTCTCCGTGAAAGCTACACTATAAGGGTATGTTCACACGTGCATATTTTTGCAGCAGATCTGCCGCAGATTTTGCTGCCCATTGACTTCAGTGGGAAGCAAAACCTGCTGCAGCAAATCCGCAGCAGATCTGCAGCAGAAAATACACACATGTGAACGTACCCTAAGGGTAGGGTCATGCGTAACGGATCTGCAGCGTATTTTACAGTTAGGGATCTGCCGGTGACCTGACCCATAGTGTGCCTCCAGCTGTTGCCCACCCCCTGGCCTGCTCTCAGCGGCTGGAGGTACACTATGGGTCAGGTCATCGGTTACGCTGCGGATCCATTATGTGCGACCCTACCCTAAGGGCTTGTTCACAAGAGCAGATTTTTGTGCTGATTTTTCACAGCTGATCTACTGCTTTTTATTTTCTGCTGCTAATTTTATCATTGACTTACCAGCAAAAAAAAAAAAAAAACCAGAAGAAAATAAGCTGCAGAAAGAAAAAATTCTGAAAAAATGAGAAGAAAATCAGCTGCAGAAAATAAGCAGCTGAAAATCCACAGTAAAATCTGCAGCAAAGTCTGCTTATTCTCTCCTTTTTTTTTGTGTAATTTTTGATATTCCATAAGGAGTAAATATTTGTTACACTAAGACTGCATAATAAGTCATATCTTAATTCTTATTTATTTATTTATGAGGGTCATTCAAAAAGTTTTTACACTTTTGGACCTGGTGAAGGCTCTAAGTGTCTTAGCGTGTCATGTGACTAGCATCGTGAAGTAAGAGCACTATCTGAAAAAGTTATTTCATTTTGTTTTGAAATTTAAAGTAAAAAAAAAAGTACAGAAATTTTTTATGCCTCCCTCATATCTATCCATTTGTTTAACCCTTAAACAGGACATAAATGTATGTCCTGGTGTTCTGGTAAATAACGTACCAGGACGTACATTTACGTCCTGTACATGACGCGAGCACTGGAGTAGCGCTATCAGCAGCCGGGGACCCGCCGGTAATGACGGACATCAGCAATCGCGGGCGTTCTAATGGATGATCTGATCACCCCCAGCACTGCCACAGGGATCTGATCATCCAAGATGGTGGACGTTGGTCCCCTCACCTGCCTCGGCCGCTCTGCCGGCATCTTCTTCTTTGGTCTGCCTTCCAGCCTTCCAGCAGACCAGAGAAGTAGATCGCCAATAATACTGATCACTGATATGCATATACATAGCACTAAACAGTATTATCGATCTAATAATGATTGCTATAAATAGTCACCTATGAGGACACAAAAAGTGAAAAAAAGGTAGTAAAAAAAGGTAGTAAAAAAAGGTTAAAAAAAATGTGAAAAATCCCCTCCCCCCAAAAAATTTTAATTGCCCCTTTTCCCCATTTTACCACAAAAACAGTAATATAAAAATTAACAAACATATTTGGAATCAGGGCGTGCATAAATGTCCAAACTATTAAAATATAATGGTAATGATCCCGTATGGTGAATGGCGTAAAAGTAAAAAAACTGAAAAAGTCAAACATTTCAGCTCTTTTGTCACATCACATTCCAAATTTTTTTTATAAAAAGCGATTTTAAAGTCACATAAATGCAATCACAGCACAAAAAAATAAATAAAATTGCCCTCGCACAGCCCTGTATACTGAAAAATGAAAAAGTTATAGCTGCTCAAAATAGGGCAATTTTAAATATATTTTGTAAAAAAAAAAAAAAGAAAAAAAAAAGTTTTTTTAAAAGCACTACAATAATAATAAAGTATCTAAACATGGGTATCATTTTATCCTATTGACGTACAGAATAAAGAAAACATGTCATTTTACCGTAAAGTGTACAGCGTGAAAACAAAGCCTTTGAAAATTTAGCAAAATTGCATTTTTCTTTTCAATCTTACCACACAAATAATATTTTCTTGCCTTTGCCGTACATTTTATGGTGAAATAAGTGACGTCATTACGAAGAACAATTGATCACGCAAAAAGAAAGACCTCACATGGGTCTGTGGATGGAAAGCTAAAAGCCATAGGCTTGCAGGGGGCGGGGCGTGACTTCACGAGGGGGCGGAGCGTGACATCACGAACCGCTGGCCCCTATATTGTGGGTCATCAGGCACAGAGCGAATGTCACTCCATGCAGCAGATGACACGGGGGCTGCAGGAGAGACTACGGTGGTCTTTCTTTCCTGAACATTGGTATTTTTCTGCCTACATTTGTTGCATCCAAAGTACATAAACTATATGTATTATAACAAACTTTTGCTGTTGCACATCCGTTTTATTATTACAGTATAATATGCATGGCTACTTGCACTTTTTTGTTCTTATGCTTTTTTTTTTATATACATTGCATGTCAGTATTACATCATGAAACCCAGTCTTAGGCTGAGTTTCTACTTGTTTTTTATTTTTTATTTTATTTTTCAAAAATGCAGACAAAAATGCTTAAACAGCTGCACAGCGAGTTTTTTGTGGATGTAGCTAACAATAGGAATTTGTAAAACAAGTCAATAGGGATTTGTGAAATGCAATACCTACTTGCCGATTTAGTTTTTGGTGTTTTTTTTCACTTCTCTTTAGCTCTTTTCTGAATTATGGGCTCAGTTGCAGTTTTTCAAAATCACAGCATGTTGAAACTATGGTGTTTTTTTCTATTAAATCTTGACCTTTTTCTCCCATAGAAGTCTATGGGAGAAAAGAAACTACATTTAACACAATGTGGGTTTTGCATTGGTGTTATTTTTCTGGATACCAATGTGGGGTAACTCTACTGCCTTTACCTCATGTGGGGGAACTCTGCTGCCTATACCTACTGTGGGGGAACTCTGCTGCCTATACCTACTGTGGGGGAACTCTGCTGCCTATACCTACTGTGGGGGAACTCTGCTGCCTATACCTACTGTGGGGGAATTCTGCTGCCTGTACCTAATGTGGGGGAACTCTGCTGCCTATACCTAATGTGGGGGAACTCTGCTGCCTATACCTAATGTGCGGGAACTCTGCTACCTATACCTACTGTGGGGGAACTCTGCTGCCTATACCTACTGTGGGGAAACTCTGTTGCCTATACCTAATGTGGGGGAACTCTGCTGCCTGTACCGAATGAGGGGGGACTCTGCTGCCTATACCTACTGTGGGGAAACTCTGCTGCCTATACCTAATGTGGGTGAACTCTGCTGCCTATACCTAATGTGGGGGAACTCTGCTGCCTATACCTAATGTGGGGGAACTCTGCTGCCTATACCTAATGTGGGGGAACTCTGCTGCCTATACCTAATGTGGGGGAACTCTGCTGCCTATACCTAATGTGGGGGAACTCTGCTGCCTATACCTAATGTGGGGGAACTCTGCTGCCTATACCTAATGTAGGGGAACTCTGCTGCCTACACCTAATGTGGGGGAACTCTGCTGCCTATACCTACTGTGGGGAAACTCTGCTGCCCATACCTACTGTGCTTTATGTTCAAATTGTAACAATGAAAATACATCCTGCATATCAGATATTTACATTACGATTCATAACAGTAGCAAAATAACAGTTATGAATTAGCAACAGAAATAATTTCATGGTTGGGGATCACCACAATGTGAGGAACTGTATTGAAGGGTTGCGACATTAGGAAGGTTGAGAGCCACTGGTCTAACACATACTAACCATAAACACTTGCAAACTGATGCTTACATTTCCAACATGAGAGTCATCGTTCCACACTAATAACTATGGGGGAGATTTATCAACACCTTTGCATTTTGCAGAGGAAGAGCAGCGCAGTTGCCCATAGCAACCAATCAGATTGCTTCATTTATTTGTAAAAAGGCCTCGAAAAAATGAGAGAAGCGAGCTGACTGGTTGCTATGGGCAACTGCCCCACTCTTCCCCTACAAAGCGAGCTGATTGGCTGCCCCACTCTTCCCCTACATAGGTATTAATCCACCCACCCTATATCCACAGAAACATCCACCGACCAATTTGTTTGGGACTAAGTCATTGTATGATGCCAATGTCTATTGTGACCAACTAACAAACTATTATGTACAAGACTTTATGGGGGAGACTTATCAAAACCTGTGGAGGAAGTGGTGCAGTTGCCTATAGCAACCAATCATATTGCTTTTTTTTCCTTTTTCAGATGCCTTTTCTTTTTAAATAAAAGAAGCGATCTGATTGGTTGCTATGGTTGCATACTTTTCCTCTACACAGGTTTTGATAAATCTCCCACTATGTCTATAGTTTTGAACCACACCATTGATTAAATATAGAGTCTACATAGATGCATAATGGCAGACCTATTCTGTGCAAACATTTCTTGCACCATCCTCCTATTGGTTTCAGTGGGAATTCCACTGCTAAGTCCATAGCTTCCGAGAAATAGGCTTCTGGCGAAAGATTGAACAGAATTCACAAGAAAAGTGCCATTTGTCAATTTTATGATAAGTTGCTGTGGAGATAAGTGCTAATTCTGGAGGATTTTTAATGGCGTGGATCCACTTTGGAAATTCAGCGAGCAAATACCTCAATGGATTTCTGTAGTGTGAACATACACTATAACTGCACACTAAGACATAGTCAGCCATTGTGATTGTATCCATTCAAGTGCGCTCTGATCAAAGGATTGTTAGAATTATATATATATAATATGTAAAGTGGTAAACACTATAGAGGACAGGGCACTGTTACAAATGGATCTGGATAGGTTGGAGGTTTGAGCTGGGAAGTGGCAGATGAGGTTCAACACTGATAAATGTAAGGTAATGCACATGGGGAAGATAACTCCGGGCTGGGATTATGTATTAAATGGGAGAACACTCTGGACGACTGACGTGGAAAAGGACTTGGGAGTCTTAGTTAACAGTAAATTTATCTGTAGTGATCAGTGTCAGGCAGCTGCTGCCAAGGCTAATAAAATCATGGGGAGCATCAATAGGGGCATAGATGCCCACGACAAGGAAATAATTCTACCACTGTACAAATCACTAGTCAGACCACACATAGAATACTGTGTACAGTACTGGTCAGACCACACATAGAATACTGTGTACAGTACTGGTCAGACCACACATAGAATACTGTGTACAGTACTGGTCAGACCACACATAGAATACTGTGTACAGTACTGGGCACCAGTGTACAAGAAAGATATAGTGGAGCTGGAGAGGGTTCAAAGACGGGCAACCAGGGTAATACGGGGAATGGGAGGACTACAGTACCCAGAAAGATTATCAGAATTAGGGTTATTTAGTTTAGAAAAAAGAAGGCTTAGGGGAGACCTAATAACTATGTATAAATATATCAGGGGACCGTACAGAGATCTCTCCATGAACTATTTATACCCAGGACTGTATCTATAACAAGGGGGCATCCTCTATGTCAAGAGGAAAGAAGGTTTCTACACCAGCACAGACGGGGGTTCTTTACTGTAAGAGCAGTGAGACTGTGGAATTCTCTCCCTGAGGAGGTCGTCATGGTGAACTCTGTAATGCATCTTACGTATATATTATTACTACAACTTTATTTATAATATGTATGCCACAGGGGCCCTGGGTCAATCTGATGGGCACCGTAGTTAAGAAACGACACATTATTGATTATTTATAGATGTTTACATCTCTTTTTCATGTATTACATTGTAGGGGAATACAATGTATTCTTCTTATAAATCTTACCACACGCCCTCTCTTTATATATCTGACTACCTCACAGCCAACATTACATAACTTATAGTACATTTATGCTCATACTAAATCACCCTGGAGCCATAAATGTATATAACCTTCATATATATAAACTATTTTTATGGTTTACAAAAAAAATAAAGAAAAAAAAAATCCTATAAATTCTACCAAGTTCACACGAGATGTAAATCTATAGCAGTGTTTTCCAACCAGGGTGCATCCAGCTGTTGCAATATTACAAACCCCCCGCATGCCCGGACAGCCTTTGGCCGGATTCGGGATGGTTGAGAGGTATGGTAACCATGGACAGATAGAGCAGTGTTTCCCAGCCGTAGGTTGTCCGGGCATGCTGGGAGTTGTAGTTTCACAACAGCTGAAGGCCCCCCGGTTGGGAAATACTCATCTATAGCAACAGTGAATGTGCCTTGGCTTCCCTAGAACAGATATCTCAGATTGCACTTTAATTATCAGCACTTATAAACCACATACCCTCGACATGTCTCTATAATATATATATATATATATATATATATATATACATACATTTTTAAAGGGGTTGTGCGTTGCCCTGCTTTTCGGAGCT
This sequence comes from Hyla sarda, assembly GCF_029499605.1. NCBI lineage: Eukaryota > Metazoa > Chordata > Amphibia > Anura > Hylidae > Hyla > Hyla sarda. The sequence continues at coordinate 121,045,654 of NC_079198.1, read as the reverse complement.
CTGCACGCAGCGTCCGGAAGTTCATTACTCCGAACGCTGTGTGCGGGCTTCCGTGTTCGTGGACGCCGGGAGTAATGAACTTCCGGATGCTGCGTGCAGAGCTCCGAAAAGCAGGGCAGCGCACAACCCCTTTAAGTGACAGTGTCCATTGAGATCCCTGCCAAACGTGGAGTTAAAGGGGTACTCCGCCCCTAGACATCTTATCCCCTATCCAAAGGATAGGGGATAAGATGTAAGATCGCCGGGGTCCCGCTGCTGGGGACCCCCTGGATCTACCATGCAGCACCCACCTGTAGCGGCTTCCGGAACCGCTGGAGGTCCTCAGGCTGAGTCCATCTCGACCACCAGGATGGAAGATCGTGACGTCACATCCCGCCCCTCAATGCAAGTCTATGGGAGGGGGTATTCCAGGAATTTTTGTTTATTTGACTATGCTACAGGGGCTGTAAAGTTAGTGTAATACATAATATAGTGTCTGTACCTGTGTGCGACGGTTTTCTCACAATTCTTCTGTGATTTTCACCCCAATATTTCTTTTTAACAGCATACAAAATGACTGTTGTCTCAGATTTTTCCCAGGTTGCAATGCGGCCGAGACCTGACCTCACTAGTCAGCTGATGACAGGGAGCCTGTCTGCTTCAATGGGTGGAGGGATTGCTTGGTGGGAGACAGATCAATCTGCAACTAATGCAAAATCTGTAGGCACCCTGATTGAAAACTTTTTAATGGATGCAGCTCATTGATGTTTCAATGGGTGGGGTGGCTGATGTGTGGGAGGGAGGAAAATGGAATTATGGAATTTGTAGTAAAAAAAAGAAAAGTCAAACAGGAAATACCAGTTCACAAAAAGCTAGCCACAATGTTATGGTAATCTCACAATATAGCCATTTAGCCCCAAGACAAGCGCAGATCCTTCCTAAGCATGTCCATTACTGTCTACCAGGTACGTACTAAAATCACCTTATATATGCAAGTGTGTGCAGGGCAGGTGAGAGCTTTCCACTTACCATAGATGCATGACCTAATCCACCTGGTGAAGAAATGGCTTCAACCTGAGGAAACCACCCCAGGCCATATTGTGGAGAGAGTAATCCTAGATAAGTTCATCTGTTCCCTGACTCCTAGGATCCAGCGCTGGATCATGTTGGGAGTTGTAGTTTTGCATCAGCTGGAGGCACCCTGGTTGGGAAACACTGTGCTAAATAAACCACAGCCGAAGCAGTAGAGGGGATTAGCTCAAGTTTGCCCCTAGAGGTCATTGTTTTAGGAAATCTGTCATCAGAATCACCCGCACTAAACCTGTTACACGGGCTTGTAGTGCGGGTGATCCTGATTAAAACGCTTCTTACCTCATTAAAAACTGTGCAGCGGTTTGCCAGATATCTTCATTTTTAGTTATATGGTATTCCCAGGCTTGGGACTCAGTGGGAGGTCCGCAGCATCAGCACGGACTCGCTTACGTCATTTTTGCCGGGCGGAGCGGCTGCCCGGCTCATGAATATTCATGGCTGCCTCATCGCAGTCTTCCTACTGGTGTAGGTCACGTGGGTAGCGCCGCGCGTCGTACACCCGGAAGCGGCGTTCTCCTGCATGGATACATATGCAGGAGAATGCCGCTTCCGGGTGTATGGCGCACGGCGCATGCGCGGCGCTACCCACGTGACCTACACCAGGAGGAAGACTGCGATGAGGCAGCCATGAATATTTATGAGCCGGGCAACCGCTCCGCCCGCCGAAAATGACGTAAGCGAGTCCGTGCTGATGCTGCGGACCTCCCACTGAGTCCCAAGCCTGGGAATACCATATAACGAAAAATGAAGATATCTGGCGAACCGCTGCACAGTTTTTAATGAGGTAAGAAGCATTTTAATCAGGATCACCCGCACTACAAGCCTGTGTAACAGGTGCGGGTGGTTTAGTGCAGGTGATTCTAATGACAGATTTCCAAGAAGATTATTGTGGTTGAAAGTAATAGAGCAGTGGTCTTCAACCTGCGGACCTCGAGATGTTGCAAAACTACAACTCCCAGCATGCCCGGACAGCCAACGGCTGTCCGGGCATGCTGGGAGTTGTAGTTTTGCAACATCTGGAGGTCCGCAGGTTGAAGACTACTGCAATAGAGGATTGTGCTGCTGTTCTAGTCTGAGAAATGATGGTGGCAAAAAGCCATATGAACACTATGGGGGAGATTTATCAAAACCTGTCCAGAGAAAAAGTTGCTGAGTTCCCCACAGCAACCAATCAGATCGCTTCTTTCATTTTGCAGAGGCCTTGTTAAAAATGAAAGAAGCAATCTGATTGGTTGCTATGGGGAACTCAGCATCTTTACCTCTGGACAGATTTTGATAAATCTCCCCCTGTGTCTGTCATGCACGTTGTATCCAGAGTGATGCTATAAAAAGGCCGGTGTTATGGGAACATATATGGGGGAGATTTATCAAAACCTTTCCAGAGGAAAAGTTGCCCATAGCAACCAATGAAATCGCTACTTTCATTTTGCAGAGGCCTTGTTAGAAATGAAAGAAGCGATCTGATTGGTTGCTATGGGCAACTGGGAAACTTTTCCTCTGGACAGGTTTTGATGAATCTTATCCATAGAGTAAAAATGTGGCTGGGGGAAATGTTCACCATCTACAACGTGCTGCAGGGATTTCAAGGAAATGTGCATTGTGTATTCCCAAACCTTAAAGGGGTACTCCACCCCTAGACATGGCCTCCAAAGGATAGGGGATAACATGTCTGATCGTGAGGGGCCTGGCCGCTGGGATCCTCCACAGCGCCAGCATGGAAGCCTGGGGCCTCCATGATCATGCCGTCACGCCATGCCCTCTCCATTCATGTGTATGGGAGGGGGCGTGACGGCTAGACATAGACACGCCGGCACACGGCCCCGCCTCTAAAACTAACTACACACATAGGGCTGCCGCCGGAAAGCCCTGTGTGTATAGTGAGCAAGGAATACGCAGCGTATTTCCCGCTGCTTCCGTAAATTTTGCACAGCGTGAAATACGCTGCATATAAGCCCTGTGGGAACGCACCCTAAAAGGTGGGTGTTCCACATTATTAAGCAGGGCTCCATATTAAAGCAATATGGGAAAGAAAAGGGATCTCTCTTCTGCCGAAAAGAGTGAAACAGTTCAGTGCCTTGGACGAGGTATGAAAACATTAGATATTTAACGAAAACTTAAGCGTGATCATCGCACTATTAAGAGATTTGTGGCTGATTCAGAGCACAGACGGGTTTGTGCAGATAAAGGCACATTGAGGAAGATTTCTGCCAGATCCATGCATCAGATCAAGAGAGCAGCTACTAAAATATCATTACATAGCAGCAAACAGATATTTGAAGCTGCTGGTGCCTCTGGAGTCCCACGGACATCAAGGTGTAGAGTCCTCCAGAGTCTTGCAACTGTGCATAAACCTTCTATTCGGCCACCACTAACCAATGCTCAAAAGCAGAAACGGCTGCATTGGGCAGAAAAATAAATGAAGACTAATTTCAAACAGTCCTGTTCACTGGTGAGTGCCGTGCAACCCTTGATGGTCCAGATGGATGGAGTAGTGGATGGTTGGTGGACGGCCACCCTGTTTCAACAAGGCTGCAACATCAGCAAGGCGGTGGTGGAGTCATGTTTTGGGCATCAGAATCATGGGAAGAGAGCGGGTCGTCCCCTTTAGGGTCCCTGAAGGTGTAAAGATGATCTCTGCAAAGTATATGGAGTTTCTGAATAACCACTTTCTTCCCTGGTTTAGAAGGAAGAACTATGCTTTCCGTAATAAAATCATCTTCATGCTTGGCAATGCACCATCTCATGCTGCAAAGAATACCTCTTCATCAATGGCTGCTATGGGGATAAAAGAAGAGAAAGTCATGGTGTGGCCTCCATCCTCCCCTGACCTCAATCCTATTGAGAATCTTTGGAGCATCCTCAAGCAAAAGATCTATGAGGGTAGGAGGCAGTTTACATCCAAACAGCAGCTCTGGGAGGCTATTCTGACATCTTGCAAACAAATTCAAGCAGAAACTGTCCAAAAACTCACAAGTTCAATGGATGCAAGACTAGTGAAGCTGCTATCAAATGAGGGGTCCTATGTTAAAATGTAACGTGACCTGTTAAAATGTTAAAAAAGCTAAAATGTTTGAAAAGTTTGATTGGCCTGTACACTGTGAACCACAGATGTGGGTAGCGAAATAGGATTTTGGATTTAGATTTTTTTTTCATGGCTATCTAAAACCATGTTAATAAGGGATACATATTTTTAACCTTGGTTGTACCCAATATCTATCGAGGTTACACAATCGTTTTTGTACAGCAATCTGTCTTTGTTTAATTTTTTTTTTCCCACTTGTGTTCACAGTTTTTGTTTTTGACACAGTATATGTTTGCTTTATCTCATGAGGTTCTGACCTTCGGCTGTCCGGGCATGCTGGGAGTTGTAGTTTTCCAACAGCTGGAGGAACCCCGGTTGGGAAACTCTGCATTATGTCCTGACAGTTGGCCATGATGGGAGTTGTAGCTATGCAACAATTAGAGAGCCACACGTTGGGGAACACTGCTGGGAAACCTGAACAGGATGCGTGAAATTTTGTAACTATTTTTAATTTCTAAAAAAAAAAAAAAAAAAAGAAGAAGAAGAAGAAAGAAAAAAGGTGTCGCAGGTCTTGTGCCCACCTATGTGTCTTCATGGTTACAGACCCCTCCTCTTAATAACCTAAAGACAGTGTAAGAGGGCGAAGATGGAACAGAGTAACAGGACTGCAAGATCAGACTCCCCCCTGGGTTTGTTTTGTAGCCTGTAACCATGGAGACACACAGGTCAGCACTGGTGCTGTAGACAGGCTTCTTTCTACCTGGGAGAATTATATTTGTAGCTGCTTAGGTTCCACCATTTTGCTTCCCCATTCATAGGAAAGTCCCATGTAAAGCAGGACTGCTGGCGGTGTGCGGATGTTGGGGTATGATTATGAATGAGTTTATTAATAGTGAGCACTGCTGGTGTGGAAACGTGAACTGGTGGAATTACCAGTAAGAGCATCTTTTGCGTTGGTGGGGGCACGGGTGTGCGACTACTGGGGGAACTTTTTGTTGGTAAAGGAAAGAGTGTGATTGGAAGGCGAGTCTGCAGTGTAGAGTCCATAAGAAGCCTCAGACTTCCTGTTTTTCTCATACAACATTCTCCCCGATGCACTAGAGGTGGGGGTGTAAGAGCTCCGCCGGAGTCCACTCACAAACCTCAAAAACTCATCGTAATCTGGGTAGACACAGATGAGTCAATGTTTGTTTTTCAGTGACTAATAAAGTTTCGTTTTGATGTCATGAAACATTTTTGTATTGATTACTAAAAAATTAAAATGTTATCATTTTTATTTAATTATGATATATGATGATAGAGAGAAAAGAACTGGGATTGGTTGGCTGGAGGAAAGTTTTTCTTTTTTAAATCAACTGGTGCCAGAAAGTTAAACAGATTTGTAAATTACTTCTATAAAAAAAAATCTTAATCCTTCCAGTACTTATTAGCTGCTGAATACTACAGAGGAAATTCTTTTCTTTTTAGAACACAGAGCTCTCTGCTGACATCTCTGTCCATTTTAGGAACTGTCCAGAGTAGAATAAAATCCCCATAGCAAACATATGCTGCTCTGGACAGTTCCTAAAATGGACAGAGATGTCAGCAGAGAGCACTGTGTTCCAAAAAGAAAATAATCTCCTCTGTAGTATTCAGCAGCTAATAAGTACTGGAAGGATTAAGATTTTTTTTTATAGAAGTAATTTACAAATCTGTTTAACTTTCTGGCACCAGTTGATTTAAAAAAGAAGTAATTTACAAATCTGTTTAACTTTCTGTTTAACTTTCTGGCAAATAAAATAACAGTTTTCCATCGGAGTACCCCTTTAACCCCCTGAGGACCGAGCCATTTTGACCCTAAGGACCAGAGCATTTTTTGCAATTCTGACCACTGTCACTTTAACCCCTTAAAGACTTTTTGATCGCTTTTTATTCATTTTTTCATGATATAAAAAGCTACCAAAATACGTTATTTTGGACTTTGGAATTTTATTTGCGTGTACGCCATTGACCGTGCGGTTTATTAATGATATATTTTTATAGTTCGGACATTTACACACGTGGCGATACCACATATGTTTATATTTATTTTTATTTACAGGGTGTTTTTTTTATGGGAAAGGGGGGTGATTTGAACTTTTATTAAGGAAAGGGTTAAATCACATTTATTAACTTTTTTTTACACTTTTTTTTTGCAGTGTTATAGCTCCCATAGGGACCTATAACACTGCACATGCTTATTGCCAGCACTATTGATCAGTGGTCGATTGCTCAAGACTGTATCTCAGGCTTGGAGCAATCAATCGCCGAGGGGACACGCCGGATGCAGGTAAGAGGACCTCCGCTCGTGTCCCAGCTGATCGGGACATTGCATTTTCACTGCGGTGGTCCCGATCAGCCCTACTGAGCAGCCGGGCAGCTTTCACTTTCGTTTTAGAAACGGCGTTCAACTTTGAAAGCCATGTCTAAAGGGTTAATAGCGCGCGGCACCGCGATCGCTGCCGCATGCTATTAGCCCCGGGTCCCGGCTTCAGATACATGCCGGGACCGACCCGATATGACGCAGGGTCACCGCGTGACCCCGCGTTATATCGCGGGAGCCGACCAAGGACGTAAATATACGTCCTTGGTCGTTAAGGGGCTAAGCATTAAAGGGATATTCCAGGCAAAACCTTTTTTTTATATATCAACTGGCTCCGGAAAGTTAAACAGATTTGTAATTTACTTCTATTAAAAAATCTTAATCCTTCCAATAGTTATTAGCTTCTGAAGTTTTCTGTCTAACTGCTCAATGATGATGTCACGTCCCGGGAGCTGTGCATGATGGGAAAATATCCCCATAGGAACTGCACAGCTCCCGGGACGTGAGTCATCAGAGAGCAGTTAGACAGAAAACAACAACTCAACTTCATAAGCTAATAACTATTGGAAGGATTAAGATTTTTTAATAGAGGTAATTTACAAATCTGTTAAACTTTCCGCAGCCAGTTGATACATAAAAAAGTTTTGGCCTGGAATACCCCTTTAATAACTCTTGGATGCTTTTACCTTTCATTCTGATTCCGAGATTGTTTTTTCGTGACATATTCTTCAACATAGTGGTAAATTTTCGTTGTTATTTGCATCCTTTTTTGGTGAAAAATTTTTCTAACTTTGCAACTCTCTGCTTGTAAGGAAAATGGATATTCCAAATAAATTATATATTAATTCACAAATACAATATGTCTACTTTATGTTGACATGATAAAGTTGACATGTTTTTACTTTTTGAAGACATCAGAGGGCTTCAAAGTATAGCAGCAATTTTCTAAATTTTCACGGAAATTAAAAAAAAACTGAATTTTTCAGGGACCAGTTAAGTTTGAAGTGGATTTGAGGGGCCTTTCTGTGAGAAATACCCCATAAATTATGCCATTATAGAAACTGCACCCCTCAAAGTATTCAAAATGACATTCAGAAAGTTTGTTAACCCTTTAGGTGTTTCATAAGAATAGCAACAAAGTGGAGTAGAAAAATAAAAATCTGCATTTTTTACACTAACATGTTCTTGTAGAACCATATTTTTTATTTTTACAAGGGGTAAAAGGAGAAAAAGCCCCCCAAAATTTGTAACCCAATTTCTCTCGAGTAAAGAAATACCTCATATGTGGATGTAAAGTGCTCTGTGGGTGCACTACAGGGCTCAGAAGGGAAGGAGCGACAATGGGATTTTAAAGAGTGAATTTTGCTGAAATGGTTTTTGGGGGGCATGTCGCATTTAGGAAGCCCCTATGGTGCCAGAACAGCAAAAAACGCCCCACATGGCATACTATTTTGGAAACTACACCCCTCAAGGAACGTAACAAGGGGTACAGTGAGCCTTAACACCCCACAGGTGTTTGACAAATTTTCAATAAAGTTGGACTTGAAAATGAAAAATGTTATTTTTTTCCCTAAAATGCTGATGTTACCCCAAATCATTCATTTTCACAAGGGGTAATAGTGAAAATGTCTGCCAAGAGTTGAAACCCCATTTCTCTCGAGTAAGGAAATACCTCATATGTGGATGTAAAGTGATCTGCGGGTGCATTAGAGAGCTCAGAAGGGAAGGATTGCTACCTCGCTCATATCCTTTAGGATGATCAGGGCTGTCTTTGACAGCTCCGATCATCCCTATTTTCCGGGCTATCGGGTCATCAGAGACCCGATCAGCCCGGAATAGTCGCAAGTTGCCGATCTGAATTGTCCAAAGACAGGTAGGATATATGGAAAAAATCTTCTGACATCAATACCTGAGAATTATTTCCAATATTTTACGATTTATTCTTGAAACTTCATAATTCACATTTTCATTGTGTAAGATGTAAGTAATTTCACATTGCAAGATGAATAAAGCACATACCTTGGTCACATGGAGAGAGACACGAGTACAAACCTGCCGCATTATTTTTCACCAGAGTGGTGGGAGATATTCAAGAAGCGGGTTGCAGGGTTCTTCCGCCAGCTCTCGAGCATCAGGTCCCTGAACAGGTATCGCTTGTATCAGAATCTGAGGAGGAAACTCGAGCTTCTTGTCTCGACTGGAGGTAGCTGAGAGGATATCTCCAGAGTGAAGTCCTTGCTGATGGGGTGTCAGTATGATAGGCACGCATCTTTGGTTTTTGAGAGGGATTACGGGAGGTACCGCTCGCCCGACCCTTACAGAAACTGCTAGATATCAGTGAGTAGTAAAGTAATTTCAGGACTGATTGATAGTACGGGATCTCTGAATCGGTCCAGATAAGGGATCCTGGAGGTAGTCAGATCCTTCTACTCACACCTCTTGGGAAGGAAGGATTTGGATCGGGACCTCATGTCGGGTTTCCTGGCCGAAACCATTCCTGAGCCAGGGGTAGACCCCTCTCTTGGCGTTTTTGCCAGAAGAGATCAGGGAAGAGGAAGTGAGACTGGTGATCGAGGGGCTTGCCCCTAAGATGTCACCAGGTTCAGTTGGCTTAACATCCGAGTGGTACAGGATCTTTAAAGGAGTCTTTAGCTCCCCTCTTGACTGAGGAATTCAATGAGTGTCTCTCCTTGGGCACTCTGCTGTAGTCAATGAGGAGGTCAGCCCTGATTCTTCTCTCAAAGGGTTAAGATCTGAGCCGCATTGAGAATTGGAGGCCCATATCTCTTCTCAATACGGACAGGAAGCTTCTGGCTAAGACAGGGTGACGTTTTCACCCCGCTCCTTTCGGAGGCCCAGCACTGCAGTGTTCCAGGCCAAAGCACCTTAAGTGCTGTCCTTAATGTCAGGGAGGCAGTGGAGCGGAGTAGTGCAGGTCTCTGGAAGGGGTACTTGCTGTCCTTTCATCAGACCAAAGCATTTGATCGGGTGAACCACGAGTACCTCTGGTCCGTCCTCCTGAAATATGGCTTACCGAGTACTTTTGTTAATTGGCTTAAGATCTTGTATGCAGGGGCAGAGAGTTTCCTGCTGTGAATGCGTGGTCTGGCCGCTCTTTTGAGGGTTGTCCTTATATGTGTTCGCGATTGATCCCTTGACTCAGGAGAGTGAGGGATCCGATTGACTCAGGAGGGTGAGTCACAGGCAGAGAGTTTCACACTGATGAATGGGTGGTCTGACCACTCTTTTGAGGTGGGGTCCAGAGTCCGTCAGGGTTGTCCTTTGATCCCGCTCTTATATGTGTTCGCGATCGATCCCTTCCTTAGGAGGGTGAGTCGCAGATCATTGGTGGGAGTCAGGATGAGTCTGGCGGAGCCGCGTGTCGCCCAGAGAGTGGTGGTGTATGCAGACGATATCACTTTTTTCGTCTCCTCAAGAGAAGAGGTCGATGTGGCGATGTCAGAGGTGGACCACTACTCGGAGGCATCCGAGTCTAAGATCAGCTGGGATAAGTGTGAGAATCTCTGGCTGGGAGGGGGGATCCCATGTTTGGACACCCTTCCAAGGCTCCAAGAATCAGCAAAAGTCTTAGGCATCACATTCAGCCAGGATGATTATCCCACCAAAAACTGGGATGGTAAGCTCCAGGATGCCAATGAGAAGGTGAACCAGTTGAGGGGTTGGTCTATGACCCTCAGGGAAAGGGTACACCTGATCAAATCGTACCTGCTCCCTTTGTTTATCTATCTGGGCAGCGTATGTATATTGCCAGAGGCTTACTACACTAGGATCTACAGCCTGTTTTTCCAACTGTTATGGGGGAATAGGATGAACCTAGTCAAGAGGGAGGTTACGTACTGCACGAGGAGACTAGGGGGTTTATCTATGGTAAACCCTGTGGTGTTCTTAACGAACACTTTCTTGAAAGCTAACATCGCAAACCTCTGGAAAGAGAGGGCTCCTCTGTGGGTAATCTCCTGCAGGGAGTGGTTTTGGCCTTTCTTCCAGGAATGGGAGAGAGGAGGGTGAGTGAAAGACCTCCGTACGCCCCATGGGCATCTTCCGGCTTACGCTACCCCGACACTGAAGGCGATACTTCAGTGGGGTCTGGGAGTGTGGGAGATAAGGACCTAGTCAAGGCAGTTCCTTGACAAACTGGTTCTGTTGACCCACTTCCAGAAGCCTCTGGTGCTCAGGGACTGCCCAAGTCGGGATATGAGATGACCGGGAAAGTCCCCGAGAAGAGCGCGGTGACACGCTAGAAAGCATGGACCACTTATTGCTTCATTGTCCCTTTAATATAGGGGTTTACAACCGGGTGGGTGTTTCCATTGGCTTGAGTCATCTTGCCGGCCTTACCTATCCGGAGTGGGCTTATGGGGTATTAAGGAACCTGGGTGGCCGAGACCGGGGCACTTTGTTTTTAGTCAGCTTAGTGGTTAGGTACCACATGTGGAGCGCACAGTGTTTAGTGTTGACTCAACAGAAAATCCTCTACAAGGTGGAGGTCTGTAGGAATATCACCGGTGACCTCGGGAAGATCAGGTCTTTGGAGTATGGCAGTCTTGGTACCAGTAGGGCTTTTCTCCAATGGAGAGGGTTTTCATTTGATGTGCCCTAGGTACATAAGACTTTTTTGGGTAGAGTACCTTTATTTTAGTAAGGGGCAGTGTTATAGGGATAGAGATAGGATGAGAGGAGGGTCAGTTTTAATGGAGGGGTATGTGGTCTCCCAGTACCGTATTGCATCCAGTATCTAGTGTAGTGGTCCCCAAAGTCAGAGTAACTATGTTCAGGTAGGGTTCCTTAGGTGGGACAGCCCCTAGTCACCTCTCCTTAAGTCTAACTGTAATGTTAATAAATGTATATATTAATAATTATATCTATATTTTATAGAAATGTATAGTACTTACCTTTTTCAGCGTCTCAGGACCTTCGGTCATGTGACCATGCTAGTAACCTCTATGGTATGTTGCAGGACCTTAGGAGGTCCTTGGGTCACGTGTTATCCACAAATCTCTGTAAAGGTGATTGACATCAGTATGGACCAATTAGCATTAGTCCAGCCCCTGTCCATATAAGGGAGCTGCGTCCAATTATCGCTCTCTTGGATTGCTGCTCTCGTGGATGCCGGGCTAACAGGACGGTGCTACGCAACTTTCAAAGACATGCTAGGCCTCAAAACCTACGGCCTCAGCCGAACCAAAAATCGTGAGTTTTACTCTAATTCTTGCTAATCCTAGCGTGACTACTGGACCGCAACTAATTCCCCTAAATCCAGTGGAACAGCGCAATAGACTAAAAGACTCTAAATTCTAAAGTCCCAACCATTGTCAATCTCCAAAAGAGGCGTTTGTTATGCTAAGAGACTGTTATGTTAATGAAGTGTACAGAAAATCTTCAGTAAAAGTTAACGCTGTTTACAGTAGCTCACCGGTTTTGGACAATCCATTATTATCTACCTCAAACCTATTATCATCTACCTCCCTATCGTTCCTGGGAAGGGCGGCGGTAGGAAAAGCTTTATAGAGGACCCCTCACCCTGGCGTCACGAATAGCAAGGGTTATCAAGCACCCTTTGACTACCGCTTAGCTACACTCTCCATACCCTACACCCCTCAGGCTATCACAGATAGAATTATGGAGAATTGTAGGGGGAGTTAGGGAAGAGTTTAAATTATTTTGATGTATCAAGTCTGCCATCCTTCTTCCTGGTGGTGGGCTAATGCATGCGCACGCTAGCTTTTTGTTTTGTTTTAAGCTGATATGGTATGAAGGGCTTACAGGCAATATACGGACGATATGGACTCTGACCCATGTACAGGAGGGGGGGGGGTGAGGGGACAGTTTTAGTGTAGGGATTTTAAAAGGGTTTTCTATTGTTTTTGTAGGTGTTTTCTGTAGTACATATATTTTATTTATATATTATATTTATGTGATTTTGTATCTATATCGTGTTTTTTCAGAGCAGAGGAGTATCCGTATGTTTTCTTTGGTACTTTCATTAGTCCGGATAAGGGTTCAGTTTATTTGATCTAGTTTTTGAAAGTGAATGTGCGTGCGTTATGATTATTATTATTATTTAAGGGGAAAAAAGAGAAAAAAAATTGCAGTGGTGTGCTTGTTATATTTTCTGTTTTGTTTTCTTGTTGTGTGTTTCCTGAGTATGGATGGTTTTGAGTTATAGCCAGGCAGTGCTAAATCTTAAGTTTATTTTGATACGCCAAGTTGTGCTATTTTTATGTTTGTTTTTTAGTATGTGTGTGAGTGTGTTGATTTGATAGTTTTGCTATGTTTTCTTTGGTACTTTCGTTAGTCCTGGATGAGGATTCAGTTAATTTGGTCTAGTTTTTGTAAATGATATGATGATTATTATTTTTATTGAGGGGGAAAAAAAAAAAAATTTTTTGCAGTGGTGTACTGGTGTTATAGCCGGGTAGTGCTAAATTTTATGTTTATATTTTGATAAACCTAGTTGTGCTATTTTTATGTTAATTTTCGGATTGTGTGAGTGTAGCCAAATTGCCGTACTTTAGAAAAGCTGGTCTGGACGGTTAGGCAGGGTTTTGTTTTTGGTGTTAAAGTATTTCTTATTTATGTTATAGCTGGTTAAGCTTGTTTTGTGTTTTGTATTGGATAAGTTTAGTTTTTTCCTAATAAAAAAAGTTATGATTGGCTAAGGCTGTACCCCCCTCCCCCCTCAGCACTCCAGACTTCATTTCCTGCTTTTGGACTTCTGCCAGGCCAGCAGGAGTCCAAAATCTGTGCAAGAGATGGGGAAGATATGCTATGGACAAGTAGGGAGACACCTAGTGGCAGCTTTTTTAAACACAAATAAAACATAGAAAACTTAATTTGCTTTAAACAAAGTACATTAGAAAGATTTTTTATTTGCCATAAGAAGTGCAATAGCAAAAATGTAGTTTTAATGAGAGTGGCCATTTAAAGGATCACTCTGGGCAAAACTAAAATATTGTGCTATACCTAGTACAGGGCCTCAGAGGCAAATTATAACACAAGGAGACCAAAGGAGACCAAAGAGAGAATCCCTGTGTCACGCTTTGACCCCCTCCCCCAAAGACCCCGTACTATGACATAGTGTATCGGTTTCGCACACAGTGGGGGGGGGGGGGAATGTATCAAAGATTTTACCCCTGTTTTGTGTTAAAAATTTTGCGCAAAATTTTGCGCAAGCTGTTTTTTGCGTCTTTTTTTGCGTACTTTCTGGTGGAGCTTTTCCTCCAGATGTGTAGGTTTCGGTGTACCTTAGAGTGACATATTTAGTACGCACAAATGTATTAATAGCGTACATTTCATTTACCCGCAGAAATCTTGCGCAATGACCATATTTTTAACGCCAATATAAGCCATCCTTGACTGCTTTAAATCATCAATTTCATTTTTCAAAGAGTGGAGGTATGAGGAGATTACTATATTTGGCCGCAATTTATGAAACTCGTTGCGCTTGATTGATAAATTTAGCGCTTCTGCGCAATAATTTAGAATTCGGCAAAAGGGGTAAACTGCTTCTACCATACACAAATAATGATACATGTCCCTCAGTGACTCCACAGGATGTGCATGGACGGTGCAGATAACAGTGAGACATGCCGGCCTGGAGCATGGAGATAAGGTTATTAGAATTATAGGATGATGGTGCAGTAAGGAACATCAGGGCTGCTCTTCCTGGAACTTAAAAGGAAATGACCAGTCATAACCATAACACGTCTACATTAGTCACACCTATGGCAGTGGTTTGCAACCTATGGCTCACCAGTGGTAACAAAACTACAACTTCCAGCATCCTCTGCCAGCTGCAGGCTGCATCAGGACATGATGGGAGTTGTAGTTTTATAACAGCCTGGAAGCCTGATATAGTCAAGGCATGCTGGGAAATGTAGCTTCCCAACAGCTAGAGAGCGTGTGGCTGTGATTGCTGGGCATGCTGGGATTGGTAGTTTTACAGGATAGAGGCTTAGGCTGCATTCACATCTCGTTTTTGAAATACAGGTCCCGTATCCCGTTTCTGTACAAAAAACATATGTCTCCAAACCGGACCGAAACATATGCAACCGTATATGCCTCCTCACGTTTGCAAACCGTATACGGTTTGAAAACGGATGGCCATTTGCATACATTTTAATACGTTTTCCTTGAAAAAGAACGGATACGGTTTTATGTTTGTCAACATTTTAAATAAAGTTCTTCTTTTTTTTATTGAATTTCCAAAAAAAAACGAAAAAAAAAACGAAAAAAAAAAACTGTATTGAGCAAACCGGATGTAACCGTACGTCAATACGGTTACCATAGAACTCCATTTTAAAATAACCGTATACAGGTCCGATAAGGTTTTTCAACCGGACTTCAAACCGTAGTAGACTACGGTTTTGTGTGCGGAAAAAAAAACGCATACAACCGTAAATAAAGCAAAAACGTACGCAATTGGATGCTACGGTTGTCAATGTAATGTCTATGCATACGGTTTGGAATATGGTTCAATAAGTTATTTTTTTTTGCTGAAACCGGATACGGCAACCGTATTGCAAAAACGAGATGTTAATGCAGCCTTAGCATAGGCTTTTATATGGGTGCATTCATATGTTGCTGTTTTTTCTGCAACTTTTGCATGTGCTTGGGGTTCTGGGTACCATTCCACCATGCCCAGGGTATTTAAATACAACAGTGTTTCCCAGCTAGGGTGCCTCCAGCTGTTGCAAAACTACAACTCCCATCATGCCCGGACAGCCGTTGGCTGTCCGGGCATGCTGGGAGTTGTAGTTTTGCAACAGCTGAGGGCACCCTGGTTGGGAAACACAGAGATACAGTATAAGAAGACTAAAGAGGGTCCTGCAGTTCAATTCAAAGTGTACTTCCCCTTTAAGAAATTTTTTCAGAAAGTAATCTTCTCACCATGATCGATGATACACACTGACCGAAAAGGAGAAGAGAAACACAACTTTCCCGTAACTACTTACAAAAACAACCTAAAATTAAAGTGGAAAAGGGTGAAAACATAGCTGAGAATTTTCTTAATTTTAAGCTCCGCATCCACCCCAGACCAAGCAACAAGCATTGCCTGTGTGTACAGGGGCCATACGATTAGATATCAACGATGTCTGGGGGAATTATTTGCATATAATAGATTGAAACATACATATTTTATATTTTATATATACACATACTGTATATTTTTACATTTGAATTTCTACAATCTGGGGCAGGACTCGTGTTGCCATACTAGTACAGGATTACCATGTAGTTTGGCGCTGTCATCAGTGGTGGCAGCAGGATCACATGCTCCTCATAGGTTGGCAGCATTAATGTTTTGGCGGCCATGCAAGTAGTGATAGGCCATGTTCACACAACGTAATTTCTGGGATTCTGCTGCACCGTGTACACGGCGGAATTCCGGCAGCAGAAACATCTGCTGCAGAAATCCCAATTCTGGCCTCCGCAGAAAGAATTGGCATGCCTAAGGCTATGTTCACATATATATGGACACATAGCGGGCGAACATGCTAGAGCTAGAACCGCTCAGAAATCCACCATTTTTAAGTGTATTCCCCTGAAAGAAATGACAAGTCAATTCTTTCGGCGTAGGTCGGAATCAGAATTTCCATGGCAGATGTTTCCGCCACAGAAATTCCATCTTGTGCACACTGCAGCAGAATCCCATTGAAAGTAACAATGATATATCCAAAAGGAATTTTTCCGCCAGAACCCGCTTGGAAATTCCATCGTGTGAACATGGCCTTAGAGTCATGGAAGCCAGGGTTGTAGATCAGGTCAGAACTGCAGATCATTCTGATAATCCAGCACATGGTATATACAGTCCTGATAGATTACGAACTGGTAGGCCCTCTATGTACCGTCTAATGGTGCCTCAAAATCTTCTTAAGGGTAGGGTCACAAGTAATGGATTCGCAGTGTAATGTAACCCCCTGGCCTGCCCGCAGTGGCAATCTGCCATTCCAAGCAGCCACACTGGGGGCCTGCGAGTCGCCAAGTGCACTCAGACATCGTGGTCGGAGCAAACGGAGCGGGGGAACCCCTGGCGTAGTGGCGTCTTGACGGGGGTTTTAGTGGCCCTCCCAGATGTTAGTAAGGGTTAATGGGGTTAGAGGTATATTTCAAGGGAATGGGGGTTAAGGGGTTAAATGGCTGCTGCTCCTTTAAGGGACAGTAGCAGGTGGCTCGAGAGTGGGGTGAAAGAGAGGTCATCTGGAGGGGAGGGGGAGGAGTGTATACAGGGGGTGCCCCAGGGGGGGAGGGTACTCACCAGTCGGCGTGTAGAAGCGAGAAGAAGGTCCCGCCCACCCGCCCTCTTTTAAACGCTTGGTGGGTGGGATTCTGATAAGGGGGAGGCATGTGAAAGGGTCCCGGGGGAGTTAGTAGTTTGAAAGATAAATGTTTGAGATGGTTCAATTGGGCCTCCTGGTGGTGGTTCTGGGCCTCAGGAGTTCGAGGGATTGTGCAGAAGGTTACCGGGGTGCCCCCGGGCCAGGGGCTCGCGGCCAGGGGTAAGAAGCGTGTTGCACAAATCCGGTTGGGGGAGGGGAGTGCCCTCCAGTTTGGTTATGTTTATATGTAAATATTCAAATGTTATTTATTGGTTTGTTAAATAAATGGGCCACACGGCCCAATTTTCCCACAGCAGGTGTCAGTGTCTTTTCTATTGGGAGAAGGGGTTGTTACGTAGTTAAGAGTGGGTTAGAGAGGAAGGGATGTATCTAAAATCCCATCCAGTCATGTAGTCGCGATATCTGAGTACACTGCGCATGTGCATGACCACTGTGAGCAGACCAGGGGGTGGGGTGAGCAGGAAAGGGGGCTGGAAGGGGGGTTCGGCAACAGCAGGTGGCACAATATGGATCGGGTCACCGGTGGATCTGTAGCAAAAAATACGTGTGGATCTGTTACGTGTGACCCTACCCTTAGGCTGGGTTCACATTGTGCAGTTTTTTGTGCCACATTGATTTAGCAGTTTTTACAGGTGGGACGTTTGAAAAGGGAATTTTACTTGTGATAACTGCGCTGTCAATAACCAGATAGCATATCCATGGCAAGACGCAGTTAAAATTGTATGTGTGTGTGTGTATATATAATTATTATTATTATTATTTTTGCCATGTGATTTAACCTGTGACCTTAACAATGCAATATAAAAATGTGTGTGTGTATATATATATATATATATATATATATATATATATATATATTATAAAATTACTATATATTTATTATTTATGAAATTATTAATATAAAAAAAAAAAACAACATGCTCCCGTATGAACCCAGGACAAGCGAACTCATTGGTCAGCACTAGGACCGCTCAGAAATGCCCCGTCTCCATAGACTGCAATGCATTTCCGAACGGATTCCGCCAAAAGAGTTGACATGGAGGTCAGTCAGAATATGAATCTCTGTGCCAGAAATTCTGCTGTGTGCACGGTGCAGCAGATTCCTATTGAAAACAATGGCATTCTTCTGAAACTGAATTTTCAAGCACAATTTTTCAGCCGGATTTCGCTCGGACATTCCGTAGTGTGAACGAGGCGTAAGGATACGTTCACACTCAGAATTTCTTTCTGGGCAGACATTATGAGGGAGACTTATCAAAACGTGTGTAGAGGAAGAGTGGTGCAGTTGCCCATAGCAACCAATCAGATCGCTTCTTTCTTTTTTCAGAGGCCTTTTTAAAAATGAAAGTAGCGATCTGATTGGTTGCTATGGGCAACTGGTCACCTTTTCCTCTGGACAGGTTTTGATAATTCTTCCGCTCTGTGTGCAGCATGTGATGCTGTGTAAATGCAAAGAAATTGGGGGGAGATTTATTAAAACCTGTTTAGAGGAAAAGTTGCTGAGTTGCCCATAGCAACCAATCAGATCGCTTCTTTCATCTTTTTTGAAAAGTCTTCTGGAAAATGAAAGAAGCGATCTGATTGGTTGCTATGGGCAACTCAGCAACTTTTCCTCTGGACAGGTTTTGATAAATCTCCCCCTTTGCCTTCCCATTTGGTGGAAATTGCGCTGTGGACTTTCCATAGTGTGAACTGCGCAGCGGAATCCCATTGACAGCAATGTGAAGCAGGAAAGAGGATCGCAGCAGCAATACCAGAGGCACTGGGGGAGCGCTGGAGGTGACCGAAGAAAATATATATTTTTTTAAACCTTACAGCAGTGTTTTCCATACAGTGTGCCTCCAGCTGTTGCAAAACTACAACTCCCAGCATGCCCGGACAGCCTTTCGGGTTACTGTACGCAGGACCACACCACTTCATCACCAGATCGAACTACATACACGTCATGTGAGTGCAGAAAATGTTGCAGACTTGTTACGGATTTTACCTTCCCCATGAATCGCAACAGGAAAAATAAAAAATAAATCGGTGACAGAGCTGGGACATAATTTGCCAAACTGTTGCAAAGCTACAACTCCCAGCATGCCCGGACAGCCTCTGGCTGTCCGGGCATGCTGGGAGTTGTAGTTTTGCAGCAGCTGGAGACACACTGTTTGGAAAACACTGACTTCCATAATATACATAGTATATATTTAAAAAAAATAAAAAAACCTCTTGCTATATAATCCCTTTATAACGCACACTTAATGGATTTGCTGCAGATTTTCTGTGCAATAATTTGTGCTGAAAATCTGCAGTGGATCTCAGTAACAGCAAATCTAGACGCTGTGCAAACTTTCCTGACCTGCGTTGCGGATTTTAAAATTTGCAGCATGTCAATTTATGTCGCAGCACCGGTTGTGATGCGTGGGGAAGGTACAGTAAAATCCGCAACAAGTCTGCAACATTTTCTGCACTTTTTTTTTTTTTTAATCCGCACCAAATTCTGCATGATTTGATATTTGGTGTGGAATTTGCTGCAGTGTGCACCAGTGTGTCGCGTGCATCTACATATTACGTATAGATACGACATCGGATATACAGCATGTATACAGCATGATCCGATGATGTCACCAGACTTTATTTCTATAGAAGCGTTGTGATCCTACCTACAGTAACCCCATGAGAAAACCACGTCGAGCAGGCCACCTACAGCCAGATAAGTCTTTTCGAGAACCGTTCACATATCTCTCTCATTTACTGGAAAACCGTTTGGCGAAAATTCCCCAAAATACAGCTCAGCACATTTGAGCCTTTTTTCCCTCCACAGGTGATGTGTTCGTTACAGTGTATCAGTCTATTAATCTTCCGAGCGTAAAACACATCTTTATTTCTCACCCCGGTCGGGTTTTTCATTTTGAAGTATCCAGTATGTATCAGTTTAGATCACGCAGGATTGTCTAGATTAGATGCAACTGCAACAAAACCTCAGCTGTGAAATGTGCAGCCTCTGTCTGCAAACAAGAACTATACCGTAAACGGACAGTAAGCAGAGATATGGAAGAAGAAGTGTGTTAGAATGTTGCAGGATGTTTCCTATAGCGGTGTTTTCCAAACAGTGCGTCTCCAGCTGTTTCAAAACTACAACTCCCAGCATGCCCGGACAGCCGACGGCTGTCCGGGCATGCTGGGAGTCGTAGTTTTGCAACAGCCGGAAACGCACTGTTTGCAAAACACCGTCCTATAGAATACTTTCACAGACGATAAAACCGCTATGTATATTGCGTTGCAGTATTGACCGTACTGTAGATGGCGCCGTTTTCAGCCACACTGTATATATAGTGTATGTACAAATCCTCTTATCTGTATGTGAACATGCCCCTGTATGTCCCCTATAGGTGTGAACCGCTTTCTAATGACATTTACCAAAAATGAATCACTTGCCGGCAACTTGTAGTAAAAGGGGCAAATCTCTGTGAAAATTCCACCCTGTCGCCTTGTTAGCGCTACAAAACTATATAAAACCACAAAAAAACAAAAACTTTAAAGAAGAAGTCGCCTACACATGCAACACAGAACTGAACCGACGTGTAGTGCGAGTTTCAGCTCTGAAGTCATGAAATGTACGACCTGAAGCTAATAGACGGGCGGTTGTGTGGTGACCCAGTACAGAATCACGTGTTCTTCTGTACTATTGCCTATCCTGTGTGGCAGATGCTGCTTCAATGTCCCGGGGATATTGTACAAGTGAAGTCCAGCAAGTTAGTAAAGTCCAAGTCACTAAATTATAGCGTGGTCAGTCATATACAGCACAATCAACTATAAGTCCCAGCAAGCCAATAAGCTTCCCTAAATTCACCCTGCAACTCCTTCATTCTAATCTGAGCTGTAACGGATTTTCCAACCTCAGTAAAGCAAGCCAGTTAACCGTAATCTTGCGTCGGAGTGATTTGCCCCGTGGCACAGGTGAAGCTGGCCTACCTCGTGTGGTGTATAGGTCAACCACGCCCTGGCGTCACGATAAGGTTAATGCACACATTGCCCTCACTGACACCACAGTTGTACAGTTGTACCCGCTGCCACAGTGGTTATGAGATGGTGAACAGCCAATATGCTGGGATGGCACGTCACAGAGAGCGAATCACCAGAGCAATGAACAAACAAGCGCTGCTGAGAGATTACAGCTCTGGAGCCTGAAGAATTGTAAATGCAGCTCTAAAGTATTATCCACATTGTAACTCAGGATCAGTACAGGATAAGTATTGTATGTACACAGTGACCCCCACCAGCAGAATAGTTAGTACAGCTCTGGAGTATAATACAGGATATAACTCAGGATCAGTACAGGATAAGTAATGTAATGTATGTACACAGTGATCTCACCAGCAGAATAGTGAGTACAGCTCTGGAGTATAATACAGGATATAACTCAGGATCAGTACAGGATAAGTAATGTAATGTATGTACACAGTGACCTCACCAGCAGAATAGTGAGTACAGCTCTGGGGTATAATACAGGATATAACTCAGGATCAGTACAGGATAAGTAATGTAATGTATGTACACAGTGTCCTCACCAGCAGAATAGTGAGTGCAGCTCTGGAGTATAATACAGGATATAACTCAGGATCAGTACAGGATAGGTAATGTAATGTACATAGTGACCTCACCAGCAGAATAGTGAGTACAGCTCTGGAGTATAATACAGGATATAACTCAGGATCAGTACAGGATAAGTAATGTAATGTATGTACACAGTGACCTCACCAGCAGAATAGTGAGTACAGCTCTGGAGTATAATACAGGATATAACTCGGGATCAGTACAGGATAGGTAATGTAATGTACATAGTGACCTCACCAGCAGAATAGTGAGTACAGCTCTGGAGTATAATACAGGATACAACTCAGGATCAGTACAGGATAGGTAATGTAATATACATAGTGACCTCACCAGCAGAATAGTGAGTACAGCTCTGGAGTATAATACAAGATATAACTCAGGATCAGTACAGGGTAAGTAATGTAATGTATGTACACAGTGACCGCACCAGCAGAATAGTGAGTGCAGCTCTGAAGTATAATACAGGATATAACTCAGGATCAGTACAGGATAAGTAATGCAATGTATGTACACAGTGACCGCACCAGCAGAATAGTGAGTGCAGCTCTGAAGTATAATACAGGATATAACTCAGGATCAGTACAGGATAAGTAATGTAATGTATCTACACAGTGACCCCACCAGCAGAATAATGAGCACAGCTCTGGATATAGGATATATACAGGATATAAATCGAGATTTTCCTAGCTTGTGACGGAAAATATTAGTTATATGAAGACAGGAGGCGAGTATCTTGCATTAAATCTTTCTTTTTAATGCCCATAGCAGAATATTTTTAAAACCATTCAAAACGTAAATTCCAAAGAAAAAACTTCTTGAACTACATCTCCCAGCAGCACTTGTGCTTCTCTTCACCCCTCCTAGCCCGACTGTCTCCTATATAAAGGGCTGTCTGGAAACACTCCTCCTCTTTCTTTATGCCGCTTTCAGCACGGCAGGTTCCATCTAGAAGTACAGGAACTTTTCCGACTTGCTGTCGTCTGCACACATGGTCAACAGGACCGCAGTAACCTGAGCAAACAGGAACAAACCGCATGAACAATAGAACCGGACTATATCAGCCTCCACAGAGCAGATGAGCGCATTCCTCTTCAATAACCTGGAAAAGAGAAAACAACAAACACCGTGACAGGGTTGGGTCGGGAGGGAAGATACTCGCCTCCTGTCTTCATATAACTAATATTTTCCGTCACAAGCTAGGAAAATCTCGATTTATATATCAGACAGGAGGCTCGTATCTTGCAAGTTCAAAGCTGAAACAATAACATACAGAAGGAAATTACAAAACTGACATAGATACATGTTCCTCTGGACGGAAATAAAATTGACGGAACGTCGTCTGTAGTGTTGAGCGGCATAGGCCATATTCGAATTCGCGAATATTCGCGAATATATGGTCGAATATTCGTCATATATTCGCGAATATTCGCATATTCGTAATATTCTCGTTTTATTTTCGCATATGCGAACATTCGCGTATACGAAAATTAACATATGCGAAAATTAGCGTATACAAAATTAGCATACACGCAAATTCGCATATGCGCAAATTAGCATACACTAATTTTCGCATATGCGAATTTTCGTCCGACAGTCTCACACAGTAGTATTAGAGCCTTCTTTACACCACACAAGCTGGAAGCAGAGAGGGATGATCACTGTGATGTGTGCTGTGAAGAAAAAAAAAAAAAAAAAACAATATTCGTAATTACGAATATATAGCGCTATATTCGCGAAATTCGCGAATTCGCGAATATGCGATATTCGCGAATAATATTCGAATTGCGAATATTCGTGAGCAACACTAGTCGTCTGAGACGACCAATCAGCAGCCATAAGAAGATCCGACAGAGAGCCACCAGACACCACTACTTTAGTAGCCATAGCCCCTCTGGAAGAGTGGGCGCCAAACAGGGATACGTCAATCCCTGCCATTTCCATGGCTAAACGCACCCATCGGGCTAAAGTAGCCGATGTGACCGGAAGGTGAGGTTGAACATAAGAAATAAGCAATTGATTATGGTTAGGAGAACGAAGAGGTGCTGTTCTTGTTTCATATGCTTGGAGACAACGAACCACACAAAGCTTGGGATGCGCCGGAAAGTATGGATAAAATACGGACTGGAGGCCCGTCTTAGTCCTGCGTACCACCGAAAACTGAACACCACCAGGCGAAAATTGTCGCCGAGTGATATCCAGAGCTCTAACATCTGATACTCTCTTTATAGAGACCAGACATAAAAGGACGCTCAATTTTATAGAAAGAATCTTCAGGGAAAGATCATTATTGTCTTCCCAAGAGGAGAACATATCCAGTACACGGAAAACATCCCATGTAGATTGATATTTAGGCCGAGGAGGTCGTTTAAATTTGATGCCGCGCAGAAGTCTGCACACCAAAGGATGCTTGCCCACTGACAAGGAGTCTACAGGGTAGTGGTAAGCCGAAATAGCAGATCTATAAACATTTATTGAGCTATAAGATTTTTCCGAGTCAAATGATTCAGCTAAATAATTAACCACTACCTGCACAGGTGCTTGAACGGGATTAATTTCCCGTTGATCACACCAACGAACCCAGAGTCCCCAGGCAGATCGATATGCCGATCTTGTCCCTGGGGCCCAGGCGAGGAGATCTCTAGCTGATCTAGAAAGGTCATTACCTGACTCCGGCACCCCAAAACCAACCAAGCAAGAAGAGGCAGGTTGCCTTCCAATACTAGGGGGTGAAGACCCTTGCACGGATTCGTTAATATGTGGTTCAGGGCTGGTAATAGTCTGGGAAAATCTATCGTCATCCCCAGAAGCCGGGGAAACCACGGCTGAGTCGGCTACCACGGGGTGATCAACACCACCGTCGCCCTCTGAATCGTTATCTGAAGGAGGACAAGCATAGTGTGTCCCTTCCGGCCACCGTTGACAGAAAGTGTCTACTGCAGACGCCTCCGGGTCGGGCCTCCAACTGTAGAACCGTGGTAACTGGTGATTGAGGCGAGATGCGAAAAGATCCGTGTGTAGCAGACCCCAAAGATCTCGCAGTGCCAGGAAAACCGACCGATCCAGCGCCCAGTCGCTGGAGTCGACCAGATAACGGGAGTTCCAGTCCGCCATGGAGTTGGATGTCCCCGGAATATATTCCGCTATAGGGATAAGGTCGTGGGACAGACAGAAATGCCAGAAGTTGGACGCGATGTCCGCCAGTACTCTGGACCTCGAACCCCCAAGGCGGTTGATATATTGAACCGCCGCTATATTGTCCTGTGCGAGGAAGCTCCTGACAGCGAAAAATGCTGCCAACAGTTCCAAAGCGTTGATATGAAAAAGAGACTCTTTTTCTGACCCATCCCTGCCTGCTCGTGTCTGATTCTATGATTATGTCCGGGCAGGAGTTGAGAATGGACTTGCCATTCCACTCGACAGCATGGCGGAGCCACCAACGTAATTCCTCCACCGACTCCGGGCATGATGGCACTTCGTCCACATAACGCAAACCCCGCCGAAGGTGCAAGGTCTTGAGTCATTGGAGTGCCCGATAGTGAAGAGGGGCCGGAAAGATCGCTTGAATGGATGCCGACAGTAAGCCGACTATGCGAGCGATCACCCTCAAAGATACCTGACCCTTGCGTAAGACAGCCCTGATTTCTTTGCAAATCAGGGCCAGTTTGGCTTTGGGTAAACATAGAACAGCTCTTCTGGTGTCCACCAGAAAACCCAAAGACTCCATCTCCTGAGCTGGAGACAGAACGGATTTCTTGTGGTTTATAAGAAAACCTAGTTCTTCCAACAGGGAAATTGTCCAATGACAGTGTAGTCTGGCTAGTTCTCTGGAGTGGGACATGATGAGTAGGTCGTCCAGATAAATTATCAGATGCACTCCTCTGCTCCTGAGAGCTGCCACCACGGGTTTCATCAATTTTGTGAAACACCAGGGGGCTGATGACAGACCGAACGGAAGGCAAGTGAATTGCCACAGACGGTTCCCCCATTGAAACCTTAAGAAAGGTTGGGAAGCTTGATGCATTAGCACGGTGAGGTAAGCATCTTTTAGGTCCACCTTCACTAGCCAATCTTCGGGACACAGGAGGTCGCGTAAATAATGGATGCCTTCCATCATGAAGTGACGGTACATCACATGTGGGTTTAGATTTCTCAAGTTTATTACAGGGCGATAACCGCCAACTTTCTTCCTTACAAAGAAGAGGTTGCTTATGAACCCAGTAGTCAAGGGGTCGACCTCTTGAACCGCTTGTTTGTGTAAGAGTTCTTGGAGTTCTCTGTCTATCAGGAATCTGTTGAGAGCCGAAAACTGAATAGGCGGAGGTACGAACTCCATGTCTGGTAGAGACTGAAATTCTATTTGATAACCCGCTACTGTATTCAGTACCCAGACGTCTGCAGTAATCATGGACCAGACGTGGGTAAAATACCTCAACCTGCCCCCCACCAATGTATGTGGAAGATGTGGAGGATTTGTACTCATCAGCAGACGGCCTAGCACGGGGGTATCCTCTACCTCCTCGACTTCTCCACGGTCTTCCCCGGGGCGGAAAGAAGGGGGCGGGTTGCGCCACAGGAACGGTGTACTGTGGCTGTGGTGGAAGGTAGGGTGGAGCGGTAGATCTGACATAGGGCCTGTAAAAGTTGCCTCGGCCGGCAGGTCGGCCACGTCCTCTACCGGCCTTGTTAAAAACCTTGCCCCCATTGGCTTTCTTTAACGAGGTCTGGGCTTTGTCAAGACCCTTGAATAAACCAACGAACTTATTAATATTCTTTAGAAGGTCGTCACCAAAAAGTAAACCCTCAGCCAAGGGACCAGGTTCGTTTTCGGCGAGATGAGAAAGCTGGGGTTCCAGCTTCATTAAAATGGACCTTCTGCGTTCGACTGAACATGTAGTATTAGCCGTACCTAAAAGACAAATGGCACGCTGTGCCCAACCCCGGAGCTGGGTTAAATCTACAGGGTCACTAGAGGAAGCAGCCTGTTCAGATAAATTGAGTATCTTTGTCAGAGGTCCAAGCAGATCTAAGATCCTATCTTGGATTGTTTTAAAGGACCTCTCTATCCCTTTCTTTGATTATTTGCCAGCTCTGGACAAATATTTCATCAATATGAGATCTACTTCTGGCGTTTCGGCCACTTTCTTGGCTATAAAAGGATGGGGACAATCCGACCTTAATTTATTTCTGTTCACCCGGTCTAATGCCCGGCGGGTCCAGAACTCTATATAATTAGCCACTTGGGGCAAGGGGGCCCAGTCCCCTGACCGGGGTGGGATATGTCGTCCGGATTGAAGAAGGGTTGCCCCAACGTATCTAGGATGGCTTCTCCTGATACCTCCGGATCGGCGACATTAACGTCCGCCATGATGCCCGCATCATCAATGTCTGACTCAGAGTCTGCGTTCTCCGGTTCTTCAGACTCCTCAGCTGACTCATCTGACGTGTTGAAAGAGTCAGGTTTAGTCCGCCTGGCGGATTTATGCCTCTTAATGGAATACTCCCCGAGGCCCGGGGGTCGCACCGAGTCATTTTGAATTGGTATTGATGCGGGTTGACAGTCCATGGTGGGACCTGTCGGAAGCATTAATTGTACTTCCCCTGCCGGGGAGTCGAGGAGCATGGTGACGTACTTGCGTTTACGCAGAGCCTTGCCTGGCTTAGATATGTCTGCCGAATTGGCAGGCAACACTTGAGTAGATGCAGAGGCCAGGGCCGCTTGCACAGATTTATTTATTAGATCCTGTATCTGCGAGGCAGAAAGGAACTGTGGAGCCTCAGGGGTTAACAAATCCCCCACCATCAGAGACTGAGAGCTTTCTCCAGCCATGATACTGCACTGATAATTAAAGAGGTACTCCGGTGAAAACCTTTTTTCTTTTAAATCAACTGGCGGCAGAAAGTTAAACATATTTGTAAATTACTTCTATTAAAAAAATCTTAATCCTTCCAGTACTTATTAGCTGCTGAATGCTACAGAGGAAATTCCTTTCTTTTTGGAACACTGATGACATCATGAGCACAGTGCTCTCTGCTGACATCTCTGTCCATTTTAGCAACCATGCATAGCAGATGCATAGCAGATGTATGCTAAGGGCAGCATGGTGGCTCAGTGGTTAGCACTGCTGCCTTGCAGTGCTGGGGACTTGGGTTCAAATCCCACAAAGGACAACAATAAATAAAGTGTTATTATTATAATAATGTCAGCAGAGAGAACTGTGCTTGTGATGTCATCAGAGAGCATTCCAAAAAGAAAAGAATTTCCTCTATAGTATTCAGCAGCTAATAAGTACAGGAAGGATTAAGATTTTTTAATAGAAGTAATTTACAAATATGTTTAACTTTCTGCCACCAGTTGATTTAAAAGAAAAAAGGTTTTCACCAGAGTACCCCTTTAAGAGCTTTATAGTAGCTCAGTAGCACTGGAGAGCTTTATGGTAGCTCAGTTATACTAACAGGTATAGCTATTAGTCCCAGTTAAGGAACCCCTACTACAGACAGTTAAGGGCAAACCGGATGTTAAGGAGGACCCAGAAGGTAAGCTATCTGAACAAAAACACTTCTAATGAAGGCCGCGTTTGCTCCTGACCTGCTCTCTCTCACCGCTCGCACCCGACTGACGAAGGTGAGAGGAGGAGCGGGGAAGCCCTGACGCTCAGGGCCCAAATCTCGCGAGATCTCGACCGAGAGCAGCGTGATAGGACGGGCGCTGAGCACAACGCGCAGTGATAGGTCAGTGGCCAAGAGGAGGACACGCCTCTTTCCCCACTCTGCCGTCAGCGCGCGGGAGCTTGTGGAGGGAAGAAGAAGAAGGTGCGAAAGGGGAGAAAATGGTGCCGGGTAAGTGAAGAGGAGGGAGGGGTGGGAGCGGCGCTGAGTACCGGTATGGTACGCTTAACCGGTCTCAAACGTCGTGTCGGGAACCGCGATCCTAACCGGAGATCGCGGTCATGACACTAAGACCCAGGGAGTAAGAAATAATGATAGGAAAGAAATACTGAATAAGGAGACAGATAGACTAAGTCACTAGACAAAAACAATGTGGACAAGAAAGAAGTACTGAGTAAATGGGAATAAAGGAACAATAAAAGATACACAAATTCCAGTAATACTTATCACTTAACTGACTGCCATGAGCAGAAAGAAAGGAGGAGTGTTTCCAGACAGCCCTTTATATAGGAGCCAGTCGGGCTAGGAGGGGTGAAGAGAAGCACAAGGGCTGCTGGGAGATGTAGTTCAAGAAGTTTTTTCTTTGGAATTTTAGGTTTTGAATGGTTTTAAAAATATTCTGCTATGGGCATTAAAAAGAAAGATTTAATGCAAGATACTCGCCTCCTGTCTGATATATAACTCAGGATCAGTACGGGATAAGTAATCAATGGGATTTCAATGGGTGCTGCTGCACTATGGAATTTCTACAGATGTTTCGCTGCAGAAATTCTGGACCCCAGACTCCACCTTTTAGCATAATGCGCTCAGAAATGCATTGCTGGCTTGTTCTGGCATTGCCCACGACTGATGGAATCTCTGCCCTATAGTGTGAATAAGCCCTTACAGATAGGCCTGTCCCCTGACAGCAACAGGCGAAGATTCCATCGGTCGGGGGCCAGAAATGCCAGAACAAGCCAGCAATGCATTGGTGCCTGGAGGATTGGATGGATAGTGCCATGTAGTGAGTACTGAGCCTACCAAGAGCTTACCAAGAGAGGTAACCTACCTGAGAGCATGCCCAGGTGTGCAACCTTCTTGTTTCTTGAGCCAACACAGTTGGACCCTCACAGTGCAGCACAAGGAGCCCCCCCTAAAAATGAGTTAGTTATAGAAGATGGGGCCTTAACATTTGGAGCGTGTTTTGTTGTACGCTTTATAATAGTGAAAGTGAAAGTGGTCCAAATACAAGTTACCAGAGGAGAAGTGAGGGCACAGCAGCCAGGTCTGAACCGATAAACAGAACATACTGAAAAATATCATTGTGTCCAACTTACAGGTCACAATCCTGAGGTGACCCCTATATAAGGGGTGTAATAGTCTAAGTTTACCCTTCCATATGTAGACTGTCTAGTCCAGTGTTTCCTAACCAGTGTGCCTCCAGCTGTTGCAAAACTACAACTCCTAGCATTCCCGGACAGCAAAGGGTTGTCTTTGGCTGTCCAGGCATGCTGGGAGTTATAGTTTTGTAACAACTGGAGACATTCTGGTTCGGAAAACACTGCTGTAGTCTAATAGTACACTATCTATTAGTTGATTGCATTTCATGTCAAAAAAGTGTTCCAAAATTTTACACCTTTTAAGCCATGCCCACTTTCCATCAAGCCAAGCCTTTTATTAAACAAAGTGCAAAAATTTTACAAAAAAAGTGTTTAGCGCACATTGGAAATTGTGATGCAAGTTATGAAAGACAGTTTTGCGGCACAAATTGCACATGATATTTGTCCCAGGGATTTTAATTCCTCCAAAGTTTCCATAGAGCTCCCAAACAATACGTACACAGTAAACTTAGTACACTTAGGCTATGTTCGCGCTGCCGAATCTCTTCCCCGAGATATTCAAGGTTGGAGATCGTGTCTGAGTGGCTGCCGCCGAAATCCTTTGGCGCTGGGACCACGTGGACCTGTGCCATCACCATTGACAGCAATACAGTCTGCTCATAATTCCGCCAAAACATATCGAACATGTTCATTTTTTCGGTGTGAATCTCCACAGTGTGAAAGGGGCAGCGGAAGACCTATTCACACCAATGCTAGATTAGTGCAGCGGCATCTCCAAGCAGAATTCCTGACTGGAATTTCATGCAGCGATTCCGTAGTGTGAACGAGAGCATACATAGAGAACACACACAGCACCCCTCTGAAAAATGAAAGAAGCGACAGGTTTTAATAAATTTCCCCCATGGTCCCTAGCCTGGGATTAGAGGTGGAACTTTTTTCTCTGTCATTAGTCCTGACCAGAGTCAGAAGAGCACACTCTACTCTGATAGTAAGCCTTAGATGTAGCTAAAGTTAGGCACACCTCATACAAATGGGCCACAATTCAAGCCAATTTGCCTAGTGAGTCCCGCTGCAATGATAAAGTACAGTGACCCCCCGACCTACGATGACCCCGACATACAATAATTTCAACATCCGATGGCCTCTCAGAGGCCATCGCATGTTGAAGGCAGCATCAACATACGATGCTTTTTTATATCGGGGCCATCGCATAAACGGCTATCCGGCAGCGCATACTGCTTCAGCTGCTGCCTCATAGCAGTTTACGGTGCCCCGTGAGCTCCGGTGATGGTCACTCACCTGTCCTCGGGGCTCCGGCGCGTCCTCTTCGGGATCCTCTGCATCGTCGGCGCTCTCCATTGCCGTCATCACGTTGCTACGCACGCCGTCCCGTCATCCAATAGGAGCGGCGTGCGTAGCGACGTGATGGCGGCGACGGAGAGCGAGGATGCCGGGGAAGCAGAGGCCTTGCGGAGGGTCGGGGATGCGGCGACAGCGATGGACGGCGACATCCCGGGCAGCGGTGACGATCCGGAGCGGCGGGGACAGGTGAGTACAACTTTCTCTAACAGTAAAACAATCAAAGAAATGGATCAGCTCACCAAAGTCCATGTGTGTCAAGCATCTGGCAATGATTCCGGAGCACGGAAGCAGGGAGCCGCCACTCCCCGTAGCACTGAGAAAAAGAATAGAAGCAAGGGTCCGGCTCCTGGGTGAATGTGTCCAATAAAACTTAACCTTTAATGGCGAATATTAAAACATGGAGGTTCGCCACTGAGTGGCAAGTGACATGTCACTAAAAAAGGGGGTGAAACGCCGACGCCATGACTAAGAGCAAATGCTCGAAATGCGTCGGCGTTTCACCCCCTTTTTTTAGTGACATGTCACTTGCCACTCAGTGGCGAACCTCCATGTTTTAATATTCGCCACTAAAGGTTAAGTTTTATTGGACACATTCACCCAGGAGCCGGACCCTTGCTTCTATTCTTTTTCTCTAACAGTGGTCTACAACCTGTGGACCTCCAGATGTTGCAAAACTACAACACCCAGCATGCCCGGACAGCCAACGGCTGTCCGGGCATGCTGGGTGTTGTAGTTTTGCAACATCTGGAGGTCTGCAGGTTGTAGACCACTGTCCTATACTTTACATTGCACGGATCCCTCAACATACGATGGTTTCAACAAACGATGGTCCGTTTGGAACGGATTACCATTGTTTGTTGAGGGATCACTGTATCTTTGAAGAAGTACAGAAAAGGTTAGCATTGAAGAGAAGATATACAAAGGCTTTACTGCACATAAACTGGATGTCATTTTGCCTCCGGTCCTGGTCCAGTGACACTGAAAAGTTGGGGAACTTCTCCCAAAGATCCTTGTGCAGTCAGCCCCATATGTTAGAAGACAAGCGAGTGCACTACAGATATCTACATACATCTCAGATAGACAAGTACAAGTCCATGTGCAAAGCACTGCTAAAATCATAGTCTACAAACATTGCACAATGTTAAAGGGACAGTGACCAAACTCTGTTTCTCCTTAAAAAACTAAAGTTGCACTACAAAACCTGTGTTTAAGAAATGTTGAAAATATCTGCCTTGTATTGTACGGCTTCAGGAGCTCCGTAAAGTTTACAGTTCACTGAGACCCTGGTTATCAAAAGTCTTTTTCCCTGGTTTTGTGTAAGAGGAACAACTTAATTTAGAAAGGGTGTTTGTGAGGTCTGCAGAGGAACTTTGGGTTGTAACGTTGAAGCCACACAACCACATTAGGGACTACTACCCTCATCATTGACCCATGTGACAACTACCACACATGCAGCACACATAAAGAACACAGACAACGCGACACACAGTATTCATACAACACCCACATAACATACACTGAGTACACACGTACACACACACACACACACACATCTACCACACAATATTGACACCGCACCCACACTATATTAACACATACAATTGTGGTGTCCTGGTACAGAACATGGTCCTGTACCATCCCTAAGTCCCCTCAGGAAGGGCCCCTGCAGTCCATAGGGCTCTCCTGCAGGGCTCCCCCTTTGCTCACCTTCTGTTAATGCATTGTAAATGTGTTGTGTACATATTGTTCATTATACATAAAGTTGTACAAATGTATAGAGGTTAGTCATGTGAACCACTGTCATGTGACACTACCCAGAGTGCCATGGGCACAGGAACCACAGGCTTAGCAACCAATGGGCTTTAGTCCAGCCTCCTTAGTATATAAGGGGCTGTAGTCTCTAAACTCTCTCTTAGTTCCTTGCTACAAAGAAAGCACAATCTCTGCACCTACTAAATTCATCCCATCTAGGCCAAAGCCTAAAGAACCTGCAGCCACTTCAAACGTGAATTATCAAGCTCAATCTACAATTCTAGTGACTACTACTCAACTCAAGAATACAATTTGTAGCACAGTGGCCTGCATAAATCATCTCAATACTACAAGGCCCAGCAAGCCTGTGAGGTATCCTGCCTCCCGGTTGCCTCTAGAGAAACTGCATATTTGTAAAGACTGTTTAATAAGAATTCCAAGTAAAAGTTCCAGTTATTTTCACAATTCTTTCTGTGGACATTCCTTTATTGCCTGCCGTTTCTGGGTTGGTTGTCGGCAGGGCCTTATACCGAAACAACCACATCCTGGCGTCACGACTAATCAGGGGTTAATAACACCTTACCCCACAGGGTTAATACCACCAGACCCTGCTACACCATTGCAACACCCTGACACCACACAATGCTCACACAGTATCCATACAGTATCAATATAACAGAGAACACATACAGAATACACATACAGTATCTATATCTATACTGTAGCATCCACAAAGTGTCTATACAGCACCTAAACAACATACAAAGAGAGAATGCTCCACTACAACACCCATACAGCAGGAATACAATGTACACTGAGAACACATCCAGAATACATATAGCACAAATACAATGTACACTGAGAACACATCTAGAATACATATAGCACTAATACAATGTACACTGAGAACACATACAGAATACATATAGCACAAATACAATGTACACTGAGAACACATACAGAATACATATAGCACAAATACAATGTACACTGAGAACACATACAGAATACAGATAGCACTAATACAATGTACACTGAGAACACATACAGAATATATATATAGCATTAATACAATGTACACTGAGAACACATCCAGAATACATATAGCACTAATACAATGTACACTGAGAACACATACAGAATACATATAGCACTAATACAATGTACACTGAGAACATATACAGAATACAGATAGCACTAATACAATGTACACTGAGAACACATCCAGAATACATATAGCACTAATACAATGTACACTGAGAACATATACAGAATACAGATAGCACTAATACAATGTACACTGAGAACACATCCAGAATACATATAGCACTAATACAATGTACACTGAGAACACATACAGAATACATATAGCACTAATACAATGTACACTGAGAACACATCCAGAATACATATAGCATTAATACAACGTACACTGAACACATACAGAATACATATAGCACTAATACAATGTACACTGAACACATACAGAATACATATAGCACTAATACAATGTACACTGAGAACACATCCAGAATACATATAGCACTAATACAATGTACACTGAGAACACATACAGAATACATATAGCACTAATACAGTGTACACTGAGAACACATACAGAATATATATATAGCATTAATACAATGTACACTGAGAACACATCCAGAATACATATAGCACTAATACAATGTACACTGAGAACACATACAGAATACATATAGCACTAATACAATGTACACTGAGAACATATACAGAATACAGATAGCACTAATACAATGTACACTGAGAACACATCCAGAATACATATAGCACTAATACAATGTACACTGAGAACATATACAGAATACAGATAGCACTAATACAATGTACACTGAGAACACATCCAGAATACATATAGCACTAATACAATGTACACTGAGAACACATACAGAATACATATAGCACTAATACAATGTACACTGAGAACACATCCAGAATACATATAGCATTAATACAACGTACACTGAACACATACAGAATACATATAGCACTAATACAATGTACACTGAACACATACAGAATACATATAGCACTAATACAATGTACACTGAGAACACATCCAGAATACATATAGCACTAATACAATGTACACTGAGAACACATACAGAATACATATAGCACTAATACAGTGTACACTGAGAACACATACAGAATACATATAGCACTAATACAATGTACACTGAGAACACATCCAGAATACATATAGCACTAATACAATGTACACTGAGAACACATCCAGAATACATATAGCACTAATACAATGTACACTGAGAACACATACAGAATACATATAGCATTAATACAACGTACACTGAACACATACAGAATACATATAGCACTAATACAATGTACACTGAACACATACAGAATACATATAGCACTAATACAATGTACACTGAGAACACATCCAGAATACATATAGCACTAATACAATGTACACTGAGAACACATACAGAATACATATAGCACTAATACAGTGTACACTGAGAACACATACAGAATATATATATAGCATTAATACAATGTACACTGAGAACACATCCAGAATACATATAGCACTAATACAATGTACACTGAGAACACATACAGAATACATATAGCACTAATACAATGTACACTGAGAACATATACAGAATACAGATAGCACTAATACAATGTACACTGAGAACACATCCAGAATACATATAGCACTAATACAATGTACACTGAGAACATATACAGAATACAGATAGCACTAATACAATGTACACTGAGAACACATCCAGAATACATATAGCACTAATACAATGTACACTGAGAACACATCCAGAATACATATAGCACTAATACAATGTACACTGAGAACACATCCAGAATACATATAGCATTAATACAACGTACACTGAACACATACAGAATACATACAGCACTAATACAATGTACACTGAGAACACATCCAGAATACATATAGCACTAATACAATGTACACTGAGAACATATACAGAATACATATAGCACTAATACAATGTACACTGAGAATACATACAGAATACATATAGCACAAATACAATGTACACTGAGAACACATACAGAATACATATAGCACTAATACAATGTACACTGAGAACACATACAGAATACATATAGCACTAATACAATGTACACTGAGAACACATACAGAATACATATAGCACTAATACAATGTACACTGAGAACATATACAGAATACAGATAGCACTAATACAATGTACACTGAGAACACATCCAGAATACATATAGCACTAATACAATGTACACTGAGAACACATCCAGAATACATATAGCACAAATACAATGTACACTGAGAACACATACAGAATACAGATAGCACTAATACAATGTACACTGAGAACACATACAGAATACAGATAGCACTAATACAATGTACACTGAGAACCCATACAGAATACATATAGCACAAATACAATGTACACTGAGAACACATACAGAATACAGATAGCACTAATACAATGTACACTGAGAATACATACAGAATACATATAGCACTAATACAATGTACACTGAGAACACATACAGAATACATATAGCACTAATACAATGTACACTGAGAACACATACAGAATACAGATAGCACTAATACAATGTACACTGAGAACACATACAGAATACATATAGCACAAATACAATGTACACTGAGAACACATACAGAATACATATAGCACAAATACAATGTACACTGAGAACACATACAGAATACAGATAGCACTAATACAATGTACACTGAGAACACATCTAGAATACATATAGACTAATACAATGTACACTGAGAACACATACAGAATACATATAGCACTAATACAATGTACACTGAGAATACATACAGAATACATATAGCACTAATACAATGTACACTGAGAACATATACAGAATACATATAGCACTAATACAATGTACACTGAGAACACATCCAGAATACATATAGCACTAATACAATGTACACTGAGAACACATACACCAGCCATACAGAATCCAAACAGCAACAATACAACATACGTGGAGAACACATACAGCACCCATACAGAATGCATACAGCAACAATACAACATCCACGGAGAACACATACAACACCCATACAGAATACATACAGCACCCATACAGAATACATACAGCACCAATACAACATACACAGAGAACACATACAATGTCTATACTGATCCATATAGCACCAATAAAATGTACACAGAGAACACATACAACACCTACAGCAACAATACAACATATACAGACAGAGAACACAAACAACACCCATACAGAATGCATACTGCACCAATACAACATACACAGAGAACACATACAACACCCATACAGAATCCATACTGCACCAATACAACATACACAGAGAACACATACAACACCCATACAGAATGCATACTGCACCAATACAACATACACAGAGAACACATACAACACCCATACAGAATGCATACTGCACCAATACAACATACACAGAGAACACATCCAACACCCATACAGAATCCATACTGCACCAATACAACATACACAGAGAACACAACACCCATACAGAATCCATACTGCACCGATACAACATACACAGAGAACACATACAACACCCATACAGAATCCATACTGCACCAATACAACATACACAGAGAACACATACAACACCCATAGAGAATGCATACTGCACCAATACAACATACATAGAGAAAACATACAACACCCATAGAGAATGCATACTGCACCAATACAACATACACAGAGAACACATACAACACCCATACAGAATGCATACTGCACCAATACAACATACACAGAGAACACATCCAACACCCATACAGAATGCATACTGCACCAATACAACATACACAGAGAACGCATACAACACCCATACAGAATCCATACTGCACCAATACAACATACACAGAGAACACATACAACACCCATACAGAATCCATACTGCACCAATACAACATACACAGAGAACACATACAACATCCATAGAGAATGCATACTGCACCAATACAACATACATAGAGAACACATACAACACCCATAGAGAATGCATACTGCACCAATACAACATACAACACCCATACAGAATACATACTGCACCAATACAACATACACAGAGAACACATACAACGTCTATGCTGATCCATATAGCACCAATAAAATGTACACAGAGAACACATACAACACCTACAGCAACAATACAACATATACAGACAGAGAACACAAACAACACCCATACAGAATGCATACTACACCAATACAACATACACAGAGAACACATCCAACACCCATACAGAATGCATACTGCACCAATACAACATACACAGAGAACACATCCAACACCCATACAGAATCCATACTGCACCAATACAACATACACAGAGAACACATACTACACCCATACAGAATCCATACTACACCAATACAACATACACAGAGAACACATCCAACACCCATAAAGAATGCATACTGCACCAATACAACATACACAGAGAACACATACAACACCCATACAGAATCCATACTGCACCAATACAACATACACAGAGAACACATCCAACACCCATACAGAATGCATACTGCACCAATACAACATACACAGAGAACACAACACCCATACAGAATCCATACTGCACCAATACAACATACACAGAGAACACATACAACACCCATACAGAATCCATACTGCACCAATACAACATACACAGAGAACACATACAACACCCATAGAGAATGCATACTGCACCAATACAACATACACAGAGAACACATACAACACCCATACAGAATCCATACTGCACCAATACAACATACACATAGAACACATACAACACCCATAGAGAATGCATACTGCACCAATACAACATACATAGAGAACACATACAACACCCATAGAGAATGCATACTGCACCAATACAACATACACAGAGAACACATACAACACCCATACAGAATGCATACTGCACCAATACAACATACACAGAGAACACATCCAACACCCATACAGAATGCATACTGCACCAATACAACATACACAGAGAACACATACAACACCCATACAGAATCCATACTGCACCAATACAACATACACAGAGAACACATACAACACCCATAGAGAATGCATACTGCACCAATACAACATACATAGAGAACACATACAACACCCATAGAGAATGCATACTGCACCAATACAACATACACAGAGAACACATACAACACCCATAGAGAATGCATACTGCACCAATACAACATACACAGAGAACACATACAACACCCATACAGAATGCATACTGCACCAATACAACATACACAGAGAACACATACAACACCCATACAGAATCCATACTGCACCAATACAACATACACAGAGAACACATACAACACCCATACAGAATGCATACTGCACCAATACAACATACACAGAGAACACATACAACACCCATACAGAATGCATACTGCACCAATACAACATACACAGAGAACACATCCAACACCCATACAGAATCCATACTGCACCAATACAACATACACAGAGAACACAACACCCATACAGAATCCATACTGCACCGATACAACATACACAGAGAACACATACAACACCCATACAGAATCCATACTGCACCAATACAACATACACAGAGAACACATACAACACCCATAGAGAATGCATACTGCACCAATACAACATACATAGAGAAAACATACAACACCCATAGAGAATGCATACTGCACCAATACAACATACACAGAGAACACATACAACACCCATACAGAATGCATACTGCACCAATACAACATACACAGAGAACACATCCAACACCCATACAGAATGCATACTGCACCAATACAACATACACAGAGAACGCATACAACACCCATACAGAATCCATACTGCACCAATACAACATACACAGAGAACACATACAACACCCATACAGAATCCATACTGCACCAATACAACATACACAGAGAACACATACAACATCCATAGAGAATGCATACTGCACCAATACAACATACATAGAGAACACATACAACACCCATAGAGAATGCATACTGCACCAATACAACATACAACACCCATACAGAATACATACTGCACCAATACAACATACACAGAGAACACATACAACGTCTATGCTGATCCATATAGCACCAATAAAATGTACACAGAGAACACATACAACACCTACAGCAACAATACAACATATACAGACAGAGAACACAAACAACACCCATACAGAATGCATACTACACCAATACAACATACACAGAGAACACATCCAACACCCATACAGAATGCATACTGCACCAATACAACATACACAGAGAACACATCCAACACCCATACAGAATCCATACTGCACCAATACAACATACACAGAGAACACATACTACACCCATACAGAATCCATACTACACCAATACAACATACACAGAGAACACATCCAACACCCATAAAGAATGCATACTGCACCAATACAACATACACAGAGAACACATACAACACCCATACAGAATCCATACTGCACCAATACAACATACACAGAGAACACATCCAACACCCATACAGAATGCATACTGCACCAATACAACATACACAGAGAACACAACACCCATACAGAATCCATACTGCACCAATACAACATACACAGAGAACACATACAACACCCATACAGAATCCATACTGCACCAATACAACATACACAGAGAACACATACAACACCCATAGAGAATGCATACTGCACCAATACAACATACACAGAGAACACATACAACACCCATACAGAATCCATACTGCACCAATACAACATACACATAGAACACATACAACACCCATAGAGAATGCATACTGCACCAATACAACATACATAGAGAACACATACAACACCCATAGAGAATGCATACTGCACCAATACAACATACACAGAGAACACATACAACACCCATACAGAATGCATACTGCACCAATACAACATACACAGAGAACACATCCAACACCCATACAGAATGCATACTGCACCAATACAACATACACAGAGAACACATACAACACCCATACAGAATCCATACTGCACCAATACAACATACACAGAGAACACATACAACACCCATAGAGAATGCATACTGCACCAATACAACATACATAGAGAACACATACAACACCCATAGAGAATGCATACTGCACCAATACAACATACACAGAGAACACATACAACACCCATAGAGAATGCATACTGCACCAATACAACATACACAGAGAACACATACAACACCCATACAGAATGCATACTGCACCAATACAACATACACAGAGAACACATACAACACCCATACAGAATCCATACTGCACCAATACAACATACACAGAGAACACATCCAACACCCATACAGAATCCATACTGCACCAATACAACATACACAGAGAACACATACAACACCCATAGAGCACCAAAGGACATTCATCCTTTCTTTCATTTGGACAACAAGTTATCTCCACATCCATAAAGATAACTAGACACCCTGTGTGGTGAGGGTGTGATGAGGGCTGTTATTACCCTAGGGGCAGATGGCATTGACCCCTTTTATTCGTGACGCCAGGGCGTGGTTTAACCTCTGCACCACCCGAAGGTATACCGCTGGATCCTGGGCTAGGCACGGGGCAAATAATGACTCTGATGCCAAGTTACGGACAACGGCAGCTTTACTGAGGTAGACAGGTGTAATAGTCTTGACAGCTCAGTTAGTTCCAAAAAGGCGACCAGTGACTTCAGAGACTCTAGGAGCCCTGGGGCTTATAGTGGATTTGGACAATTTATTGCAGGCCCACGCTGACTTTATACAGACTGATCTTGACTGACTTGAATAGACTGAATTCACCCCATATGTAGCTTACCAGGCTTTGACTTTCACCTGGGGGGCACTGGATTAGTGGAAGCGTGGCTGCGTGGTCGGCCTTGGGCCTCCTCAGGACACCAGACACTCTCTCAGGACTTGATCTCACTGTTTCTCAGCAGCAACTACACAAGAGACTGACCTAGCTCCTCCCAGGGTTTATATCGGGGAGACTCTGGAGGGGTCCCGCCCTATAAGTCACGTGATCACTGATACCTTCCTTGGTTACAACACTTGGTGACAGTATTTAAAGGCACATAAGAGTATAAAGAAATTATAATAGATAACACAAGGTATAATTAACCATTTGTATGACATACATTACAGAGGGACTCAGGGGACACTGAACTAGAGTCCACCTGACAGGACAGCAAGGGTACAGTGGTGCAGCTTCTGTACTGGGCCACCACACCTGTTTGGAAATATCAGAATAGACGTGTGAGTTTGTGGCTTCGATATGTAAAAATTAAGCTCTAGAACAATGATCCAGGGCATGGAATAGGGACTAGTCCTCATCTGATCTAGAACCATCTGCTCAGAACCCAGTGGAGCAGAGGAACCTTCTACCTCCACCCCCCTCTGCTTGTATTTCCGGTGGTTAGAGTATTTTTTTCTCTGCTGACACCCTCTATGTGTAGTGTATAGACAAGTTTCTCTGAAAACACTTCTACATAACAAGAGCCATTTCCTCTTTCCAAAATAGTAAACCAGAAAGCTAACCACTTGTATAGATAAAGGCTGTGAGCAGGATTCCGTGAGGTCGCTCAACAAGCATCTACTACGCTCGGTAGACTTGGTACCTCAAGTTTTTGTCTCCAGACTCCTAGATCCAAGAAGACATTCCGATAAAACATCTCAAGGAACCTATAACCCAGACCAGTGTTTCCCAACCAGGCTGCCCCCAGCTGTTGCAAAACTACAACTCCCAGCATGCCCAGACAGCCATCGGCTGTCTGGGCATGCTGGGAGTTGTAGTTTTGCAACACCTGGAGGCACCCTAGTTGGGAAACACTGAGTAAAAAGCTAAAAAATTTCATTTACCAAAACGTAGTTTCAAAATTGACAATCCCTTTAAATTTGCATATAAATACTGAGCAATGTACTAGTGATGAGTGGCATAGACCATATTGGAATTCGCGATATTTCGCTAATATATGGACGAATATTCGTCCTATATTCGCGAATTTCGCATATCCGTTCACTTGTTTTTTTCCATGCAAAATATGTAATAAAATTGCGATGTGTACTGTGAAAAAAAAGAAGAAAAAACAAAAAAACCTGAATATTCGTCATAACGAATATAATTCGCAATATTCTGAATATTCGCGAAATCGTGAAGTGCCGATATTTGGGAGAAAAATTCGCTATTCGGATATTCACGCTCAACACTACAATCTACCTGTGGTCACAAAACAAGATCACAACCCCTTATTAAGCCACTCTAGATACTGTATATACTAGATTTAGTCCAGCCAGAAATGTTGTGCGTGACCTGCAGATTTTAAGTCTTTTCCTCCCTTATTCATTCATTCTGTGAAAACTATAACTAT
Organism: Hyla sarda; assembly: GCF_029499605.1. Classification (NCBI taxonomy): domain Eukaryota; kingdom Metazoa; phylum Chordata; class Amphibia; order Anura; family Hylidae; genus Hyla; species Hyla sarda. The sequence goes on along the minus strand of NC_079198.1, from coordinate 121,002,662 downwards.
GTGACTGGTTAGGCTCTTCTTGGATTGGGTTAGAGAGCCGTGATGTGAGCTGCACCCTCTCCCCTCTCTCAGCATGAGTCTTCTACAAAGTTTAAGGAAGTGTTTCCCAATCAGGGTGCCTCCAGATGTTGCAAAAATACAACTCCCAGAATGCCTGGACAGTTGTAGTGTTGCAACATCTGGAGGAACCCTGGTTGGGAAACACTGGTTTAGGCTAGGATTCCACTTGGGTTTTTTTCTGGCAGTTTTTGGATATCTTCCACTGCAGTTTTGGAGCCAAAGTCAGAAATGTATTCAAAAGGAATAGGACATATAAAGGAAGGACTTATACTTCTCCTCCCTTATGGATCCACTTCTGACTTTGGCTCAAAAACTGCAGTGGCAGGTATCCAAAAACTGCCAGAAAAAAAAACTAAGTGGAATCCTAGCCTTAAGGTAAAGAGTCTGCAGCTTCGCCTCCCTCCTCCCTCACCTCCTCCTCTGTACTTGGAGGATACAGGCTGCTGGAAGGTGAGAGAGATGATTCTGTCCCTTATTAGATAAATTACAAAGTTTAATGTAGTAACCTGTACTAATGATTTATACACAGAAAATAAAGATCAATAGTTCTGATTACCACTGATTTTTATTTGGCAGAATACTTTTTTGACCCTTTAAGGGGCACTCCACTGCCTCAGCGTTCGGAATATTTTGTTCTGAACGCTGAGTGTGGGCGGCGGGGCTTGTGATGTCATGCCACGCCCCCTCAATGCAAGTCTATGGGAGGGGGTGTGGTGGCCACCACGCCCCCTCCCATAGACTTGCATTGAGGGGGCGTGGCCATGATGTCACAAGCCCCGCTGCACGCACTCAGCATTCGGAACAAACATTAAAATGCATCTGCCTTTTTTTTTTTTTAGCCTTGCTAAACTAGCGACACATTCCAGTAGGTGTTAAAGGGGTACCCCACTCCGTAGCGTTTGGAACATTTAGTTCCAAATGCTGGGTTTGGCCGTCACACCCCGTCCCATAGACTTGCATTGAGGGAGCGGGGCGTGACGTGACGAAGGACGGGACATGACGTTACGAGGGCATGGCAACCCCCAAAGCCCGCACCCAACATTCGGAACTAAATGTTCCGAACGCTGGGGAGTGGAGTACCTCTTTAACAACCTTATGCAAGGCATACCTTTTTTTGCCAATATTGTTTCTTTATTTCCCCCCCAAAAATTAATGCTTCAATGCCTCTCTCCACTGACGTCCCACCTGCTCCTTCTGTTCATTGACACACAGGGCTCACCTGCCCACGATGGCCCTATGTAGCTAGCCAGCGCATGCGCCGTCAATGTGCATTACAGAACACGCGCAGTGAGTCTGCCAGTATTTCTGAAGTAAGTCAGGTAGGTTCACAATTACTAATTCCGTAACACACAATGATTGCGCATGCGCTGGGTATTTACACAGGACTGCCGCTGGCAGACAAGCCCCATGTGACAGTCATCAAAAGGAGCAAACAATTTATCAGCGGAGAGAGAGGCATTGAGACCCTGAAGCATAGCGGACCCCGAGTCGTGCCTCTCTGACACTCGGGCGCAGTATTAATTAATAGTTGTGTGATGTCCCAGTACAGGTACATGTTCCTGTACTACCTGTAGGACCTGTCAGGTTGAGTCCCTCAGTGACATGGGGGCTCTCCTGCAGGGACTCCCCTTGTTCTTCTGTTAATTTATTAAATGTGGTGTATGTTACTGTGGTAGGCCTCTGGGGTAGGGGTAATGTAGTCAGGGTATTGCTTCAGTATATCAGGGGTTAAGGTTAACACTATAGTTCGTGACGCCAGGCTGAGGGCTAGTATGCTGAGGTAATTCTCCGGCCTATCGCCGCCCTTCCCAGTAACGACAGGTGCATATGAATAATGACTGAAGGTCCACAAGATGGTTGAACTTGAACTTGGATAACTTTACTTAAAGGCTTGCGGTACATCCAATGAACAGTAACAGTCTTATCAATACAGTCTCTATATAGTTCAGTGACTGACAGTTGTTGCGGACATTGAATTGTATTATAAGTCTCTGAATTCAGGGTTAATTGCGAAGATCCGTCCGGATTTAGGGGATAGATAAGGTCCGGTGATCTTGCAGAGTGCTTGGGGATTGATACACTCACGGTTTGGTAATGATCAGCTGTTGCCGCAAGGCTCAGGCCTAAACTCACTGATGACAGCAGCGCAGATCCTTCTCTCATCAAAGCCCGGGAACAAGAGAGCTAACAATGGCCGCCGCTCCCTTATATGGGCAGGGGCGGGGTTGTTCTGATTGGTTCGAATATCTGTCACTCACCGTCACAAAGAATGATTGGTGCAGTACGTCACAGGGACCTCCAAAGGTCCTTAAGCAAAAAACCATAGAGTTTACCTGATTACGTGACCCGCAGGTCCTGCTACGCTCCGTACAGGTAATTAACTAATTATATACATTAGAACTATTATATTCACATAAATCCTGAATAAACTATTAGCTTAATGACTATCCAGATGAGAGGTGGCAAGGGGCAGACTAGACAAAAAGGACCCCGACGTCCTAGGGACTCTGGCTATGGGGACCTATATACAGGTACCGTATAGGATGCGGTACCGGGACACCACATTACTTTAAGGTCATAGACAGGATCCTTATGTCTAGATAGTATACAGGACCTTTGGAGGACTCAAAGACCTGTGAGTAATCCTGTCACATGTTATGTTATACAGTTATATGATTTGTTGCAACATGTTCTCCCAGAGAGCACCAGCTTTGACCTATGACCCACAGCTTGACCAACTGGCTTTAGTCCTATATAAAGGGGTGGCCATTAGCAATTAGCCCTCTTTCCTCAGACTCTTCTGAGAGTAACATCAAAGTCTTTGCTGAAGCAGCTACCAGAGATCTCAGGACAAGTGTTTAGCATCTGGAGTTCCACCAAGCTACCACTCTCCAGTAAGTCTACAAGTCTATGTCTGCTGCCACTGAAGTTAGTAAAGTCCTGCACATAGTACAAGTCAAGTCCTGCACATAGTACAAGTCAAGTCCTGCACATAGTACAAGTCAAGTCCTGCACATAGTACAAGTCAAGTCCTGCACATAGTACAAGTCAAGTCCTGCACATAGTACAAGTCAAGTCCTGCACATAGTACAAGTCAAGTCCTGCACATAGTACAAGTCAAGTCCTGCACATAGTACAAGTCAAGTCTTGCACATAGTACAAGTCAAGTCCTGCACATAGTACAAGTCAAGTCTAAATTACAAGTAATCTCTGGGAATTCTGGCCATAGCTGTGAAGATAATTTCACCTGTCTTCTATTCAGTAAAGCCTTCGTTTACCCTTAACTGGTTGTGGACTCTTCACTACTAGCCCGTGGGATTTGGAGAATCCGGGCGTGTGGTGTCCCGTAACCTGAAAACTACACTGGCGTCACGAACACATAGGGGTTAATACTATCCGACCCCCGGGATAATAACAACTGATCCCAGCACTCACACCGCAACACCCTTAACTGCGCCATTCACCGCATTGGTGCACCACAGTTGTGTGGTGGCCCAGTACAAGAGTTGCACTCCTGTACTTTTCTGTCCTGTGTGGCGGATTCTATCTCAGTATTCCCTGAGTCCACCCTTATTGTATATGTCTCAAATGGTTAATAAGTGCCTTGTGTTAGTGTATATATGAGATTGTCTTTATAATGTTCATATGCTTTTAAATGTTGTTACCAAGTCATGTAACCAGGGAAAGTGTCAGTGACCAGGTTACTTGTGAGGTGACCTATAGGACTCCCCAAAAGACCTCCTTCTGAGTAAAGAACAGTCAAGACCTGAGCGTGTCTGGTGTCCTGAAGAGACCCAAGGCCTAACCACGCAGCCACGCTTCCACCAACCAAGTGCCCTAGAGGGGAACGTCAAAGCCTGGTAAGCTACACAAGGGGTGAAGTCTAGTCAGTCCTAGTGTTAAGTTGCAGGGGCCATATTCGAATTTGCAATATTTTGTGAATACATCGACGATTATTTGTCCTATGTTCGTGAAATTCGCATAATCGCTATGTTCGTTTACTTTTTTTTTCCCATGCGAAAATTTGCATGGAAAATTTGCAAGGAAAAAAAACACCAAAAAACAAAATTCGTCATTACGAATATATAGTACTATATTGTAAATATTTGCAAAATCGCGAAGTGCCGATATTCACGATAAAAATTTGCATTATGAACATTCGTGCTCAACACTACTGGTCATCTCCTTGGGCACAACTGAGCTGTAAAGACTTCCATCTGTCTGCCTCATTAAAGCTGCCGTTGTCCCATAACTTGTCATCAGAGTCATTATTTGCCCCGCGCCTAGCCCAGAATCCAGCGGCCATACCTCGGGTGGTGCAGAGGCTAACCATGCCCTGGCATCACGAACACAAGGGGTTAATGCCATCTGCCCCTAGGGTAATAACATCTGCCCTCACCACAGTTGTTTTTTCTTTTTTATCTAAAGAAACAAAAGGCTAAAAGATAGGACAGATGCACTTTAGGTTGTATTAATGTGATAGATTAGGATCCCCCATTTGGGACCCCCCCCCCTTTGATGGGGGTCTATAGGCTGTTTATGGTATTGCAGCCTAAAGGAGAACTCCCCTTTATAAAAACATCCAAAGAAGAGAGGTTAAGTGTCTGATTGTAGGGGGTCTGACCGATGAGACCCCGCCAGCATTCTCCTGTACAAGGCTACGGCTCTGACTTCAAGAATGCAGGGTCCGGTGCTTTTCCACAGCGCCCTCTGGCCCCCACCCTCAGAGACGCACTCTTGTAGACCCCCTCAGCCAATCACCAGCAGAGATGTTGTCCGGTGATTGGCTGAGTGGGCCGCCACTTCTGTTCATCACCAGTTTGTCTGTGAGGGTCGGGGGGCCTCGGCGCACTAGCTGGGGTCCCGCAATTAGACACTTATCTTCTATGCTTTGGCTAGGGACCATGGGGAAGATTCATCAAAACCTGTGCTGAGGAAAAGTTGACCGGTTGCCCATAGCAACCAATCAAATGGCTTCTTTCATTTTTCAGAGGCCTTTTCAAAAATGAAAGCAGTGATCTGATTGGTTGCTATGGGCAACTGGTCGACTTTTCCTCTGCACAAGTTTTGATGAATCTCCCCCTACATTTGGAGTACCCCTTTAACTTTATTCTCATGTCTAGCAGTACCGGACACAGCTGAAAAGACACGTGTGGTGCTGTTACCGGAATGTATTAAAAGAAAAATCCTCAAACTTTTTAAGTGTGATTTTTTTTTTTTCTCTCTCCAGCTGTAACCATAAGATGAAATATTTTTAGTGCCCAGGAGACGACGGCTGCTTTCCACTGAATTTTGTTACTTTTTCCTGCCTCACGTTTTGTGGAAAAACTTTATCTGTCTGGAATGTAGTAATTGCCCAATCACATTTGTTGCAAATCTCCTTAGTTCCAGAAATTCACTGACTGCCCCGCAAGTTATAGGGTTGTGGATAAAGGTCGCTCGCATAACTCCGGACGTGTTTACTCACCATGTAACAGCGAGAAATCAGTGTCAACGGTACGATGACTGCCGAGCGCCATAAATCCTGGGAATATTAGGAAGTAAAAAAAAAAGTGACATCTGCTTCTATCATGTCACCGTGTGGCGGTGATAAGGGACACGTCATATAATGGGCATTCATTACACAGGAAGAAAAGGGCTCGTGAAGACATGTCCCGCTTGGCGGTTGCAAAACTACAACTTCCAGCATGCCCGGACAGCCAAAGGCTGTCCGGGCATGCTGGAAGTTGTAGTTTTGCAGCAGCTGGAGGCACCCTGGTTGGGAAACACTGGTTTTGGCATTGGTGATGGTTTTTGTGTGTGTCTCTTCTAGATCCCATTTTATTAAAGGGGTACTCCGGTGGAAAACATTTTTTTTTTTAGGTCTTTATAAGTCAACTGGTGCCAGAAAGTTAAACAAATTTGTAAATTAGGGAAAAAGGGAAAAATGTGTACAGCTCACAAATCAAAAATCCGAGGATATGGTTGATTATATGCCGAAACACCAACGGCCGAGAATAAAATAATATAAAAAGAATGTATAACCAATCCTTCTAGGATTTTACCCCAAAGGGTACACAATGAATTTCAAATTAATATAGAGATGCTATTAAAAAATCTTTACCCTTCCAGTACTTTTTAGCAGCTTTACCCTTCTGTTATTTTGAATTACTTTTTTGTCTTGTCCACAGTGCTCTCTGCTGACACCTCTGTCCAGGTCAGGAACTGTCCAGAGCAGCATAGGTTTCCTATGGGGATTTTCTCCTGCTCTGGACAGTTCCTGACACGGAAAGAAGTGTCAGCAGAGAGCACTGTGGACAACACAAAAAAAGAAATTTAAAAAGAACAGAATTTCCTCTGTAGCATACAGCTGCTAAAATGTACAGGAAGGGTAAAGATTTTTTAATAGAAGTCATTTACAAATCTGTTTAACTTTCTGGCACCAGTTAATAAAAAAAAAAAAAAAAAGTTTTCCACCGGAGTACCCCTTTAAGTAATTCCTTCCAGATCTGTCACAGACATGGACTCCGGTTTCTGCCTATTTGTTCTTAACTTGTTTGGTTGGGCATCTTCTATTTTCCAGGCAAATTGCCTTGAGTTTTCTATTATGAAGCTTTGATGTCTTCCTTGATTTACATGTATGTTATCCTTTTATAAATTTCCTTCATCTTTATGTTTACACTTAAAGGGGTACTCCGCCCCTAGACATCTTATCCCCTATCCAATGAACAGGGGATAAGATGTCTGATCGCGGGGGTCCCGCTGCTAGGACCCCCCACGATCTCCCTGCAGCAAGAATGCCGGCTGCTGTACCAAATGGCTTGTGACATCACGGCCATGCCTCCTCATGATGTCACACCTCGCCCCCTCAATACAAGTCTATGGGAGGGGGCTTGGCGGCCGTTCCACCACCTCCCATAGACTTGCATTGCGAGGGAAGGCGTGACGTCATGAGGGGGCATGGCCATGACATCAGGAGCCTCCGGTGCTCAATCGCTAGTCATCCGACACGGAACAAAGTTTGCTCCATGCAACGGATGTCTGGGGGGCTGCAACAGAGATCACGGGGGTCCCAGCAGTGGGACTCCGGCGATCAGACATCTTATCCCCTATCCTTTGGATAGGGGATAAGATGTCTAGGGGCAGAGTACCCCTTTAATTTAATACATAGCTAGCTGGGGAATTTGGAGGCCAAGTCACCACCGGCCTCATTTCTCATTCATGAACAATGTCTGGGAAATTAGTATCATAGTTCATAAGGTCGAAAAAAGACCAGAGTCCATCAAGTTCAACTATAACCCTAATGAGTCCCTACTGAGTTGATATAAATCTAGTATCCATAACCTGTAATTCTTATTCTCCAAAATGCATCCAGACCCCTTTTGAACTCTCTTTCCGAGTTAACCATGACCACCTCCTCTGGCAGAGAATTCCACAGTCTCACTGCTCTTACAGTAAAGAACCCCCGTCTGTGCTGGTGTAGAAACCTTCTTTCCTCTAGATGTAGAGGATGCCCCCTTGTTATAGATACAGTCCTGGGTATAAATAGATCATGGAGAGATCTCTGTACTGTCCCCTGATATATTTATACATAGTTATTAGGTCTCCCCTAAGCCTTCTTTTTTCTAAACTAAATAACCCTAATTCTGATAATCTTTCTGGGTACTGTAGTCCTCCCATTCCCCGTATTACCCTGGTTGCCCGTCTTTGAACCCTCTCCAGCTCCACTATATCTTTCTTGTACACTGGTGCCCAGTACTGTACACAGTATTCTATGTGTGGTCTGACCAGTACTGTACACAGTATTCCATGTGTGGTCTGACCAGTACTGTACACAGTATTCTATGTGTGGTCTGACCAGTAATGTACACAGTATTCTATGTGTGGTCTGCCCAGTGCTGTACACAGTATTCCATGTGTGGTCTGCCCAGTGCTGTACACATTATTCCATGTGTGGTATGACCAGTACTGTACACAGTATTCCATGTGTGGTCTGACCAGTACTGTACACAGTATTCTATGTGTGGTCTGACCAGTACTGTACACAGTATTCTATGTGTGGTCTGACCAGTACTATACACAGTATTCCATGTGTGGTCTGACCAGTACTGTACACAGTATTCTATGTGTGGTCTGACCAGTAATGTACACAGTATTCTATGTGTGGTCTGCCCAGTGCTGTACACAGTATTGCATGTGTGGTATGACCAGTACTGTACACAGTATTCCATGTGTGGTCTGACCAGTACTGTACACAGTATTCTATGTGTGGTCTGACCAGTACTGTACACACTATTCTATGTGTGGTCTGACCAGTACTGTACACAGTATTCTATGTGTGGTCTGACCAGTACTGTACACAGTATTCTATGTGTGGTCTGACCAGTACTGTACACAGTATTCTATGTGTGGTCTGACTAGTGATTTGTACAGCGGTAGAATTATTTCCTTGTTGTGGGCATCTATGCCCCTATTGATGCTCCCCATGATTTTATTTGCCTTGGCCGCAGCTGCCTGACACTGGTCACTACAGCTAAATTTACTTTTAACTAAGACTCCAAAGTCCTTTTCCATGTCAGTCATGCCAAGTGTTCTCCCGTTTAATACATAATCCCAGCCCGGATTTTTCCTCCCCATGTGCATTACCTTACATTTATCAGTGTTGAACCTCATCTGCCACTTCCCAGCCCAAACATCCAACCTATCCAGATCCCTTTGTAACATTGCACTGTCCTCTATTGTGTTTACCGCTTTACAGAGTTTAGTATCATCTGCAAAGATTGCTACTTTACTACTCAACCCCTCTATAAGGTCATTAATGAAGATATTAAATAGGACAGGACCCAAGACTGTGGTCCCCACTAGTAACAGTCACCCAATCAGAATAAGTACCATTAATAACCACCCTCTGTTTCCTATCACTGAGCCAGGTACTTACCCACTTACACACATTTTCCCCAGTCCAATCCTTCTCATTTTATGCACCGATCTTTTATGTGGCACCATATCAAATGTTTTGGAAAAATCCAGATATACGACATCCAGCGATTCCCCCTGGTCCAGTCTGGAGCTCACCTCCTCATAAAAGCTGATCAGGTAAGTTTAACAGGACCGATCCCTCATAAAGCCATTATCTTGCTGAAATAAGCCACTGCCATTAGGGGGTCCCGCTGCTATGGGGTGGGGGGGGGGGGGTACTTGGTCTGTACAATGGTTAGATAGGTGGTATGTGTTACTGTAACACCCACATGATGCCAGTACACAAGGTTTCCAGCAGAACATTGTCCATCACACTGTCCGGCCATCTGGTCTTCTTCCCATAGTACCATAGTACATCCTGGTGTCATGTCTTCCCCAGGTAAGTGACGCACACCCAACTGGCCAACCACATGATGGAAACCATGATCGATCAGACAAGCCACCTTCTTCCACTGCGCCATTTCTGATACTAATGTGTCCATTGTAGGCACTTTTGGTGATGGACTCTGACCGGTCTGTGGCTGCACAACCCCAAATAGAGCAAGCTGCCATGTCCTGTGTGATCGGACTCCTTACTATCAGAACTTTTCAGCAGCTTTCTCTACAGCAGCCCTTTTTTGGGATCGGACAACAAAAGCTAGTCTTCTCCATTCATATACATTGGGGATCGAAGACCATGTCCCTGGATGTCCTTCCTTGTTGCTGTGGTGGCCCAGTACAGAAGTGGCCCTTCTGGACAATCTATGGTCCTTTTCAGGTGGACTCAGTCCTAGTCCCCTGTCCCCACACTCCTCAGGACTCTAGTTATCTTAATTATCTTATTGTACATACAAATGGTTAATGTGTTTGCTTTTGATGAATTTGCCTTTAAATGTTGTAACCAAGTCCTGTTGTTAAGACATGTAACCAGGGGAGGTGTCAGTGACCAGGTGACTTATGGGTGACCTATAGGACCCCTCCAAATTTCTCCCACAAATACAAGGGAGGAGCTAGCTTAGTCAGTTCTGAGTCCAGAGTTTGTTGAGGTTCAGACAAGACCTGAGAGTGTCTGGTGTCCTGAAGAGACCCAAGGCCTAACCACGCAGCCACGCTTCCATCACCAAGTGCCGCTTCAGGTGAACGTCAAAGCCTGGTAGGAAGTCACAGGAGTGAAGACTAGTCAGTCATAGTCAAGTCAGTCAAATCTGCTAAAGTCAACATGGATCTGCATAATTCAGTCAAGTCCACTACAAGTCCCAGCGAGCCTACAAGTCTCCTTAAGTCACTGGTCGTCTCCTTGGGCCTAATTGAGCTGTAAAGACTATTCCATCTGTCTGCCTCAGTAATGCTGCCGTTGTTCCGTAACTTTGCATCAGAGTTTTTATTTGCCCCATGCCTAGGCCAGGAACCAGCGGCCATACCTCGGCGTCACGAACACAAGGAGTTAATGCCATCTGCCCCTAGGGTAATAACATCTGCCCTTTCATCACACCCTCACCACATTGCATTCTTGGTGGGTTTTGAACCACTACATACCAGGAACACCCCACAAGAACGGCCATTATATGCATCGCTATTCGGCCCACATCATCATTCAAACCAGGCTCCTTCTTCCTTTTCTCCATGCTCCAGTTCCGATACTCACATGCCCATTATAGGTGCCTCCCCCGCCCCACAGGCACCATTGTCACCAGTGGTTTTAATGTCACTGTATACACTGTATATTCAGTGTTTGCCTGGATCTGCCCAAAGGACCAGTGTTGCCTGCTGCTTGGCCGTAATACGCTACTGTTGACATTGCTACATACAATATAGTTTGTCCACCTACATACTACAAAAACAAATATACTTAGTAGGGATGGCCTTGGCAGGGTTCTGCAGCTAAACTTTACATAGTCTCAGCCTTACAGGAAGTTCTGGTTATTTTGACAAAAGGTTTAGTTAGAATGAATAGGCTTAAAGGGGTCCTCTGACAAATCACCTTGGTGAAGTGTATTGTGTCAAAACCCAACCCCAAAAAGCTGTGTCAGGAATGAAGTGATAGGGGGCGCTGCACTTTACCTGCTTGCAGCCATGTGAGAGGCAATCTCAACCTGACTCTTGGACAGATCACACCTGAGGTACCCCTTGATATAGGCGGGGGTCCAGACAGAGGCGTAGCTTGTAGCTTCTGGGCCCCGATGCAAAATCTGCAACAGGGCCCCATATGCCAATTATAATACTGGTCTCTTATGGGGCAGATGTGGGGCCCCCTTAGGCAAAGGCCCCGGTGCGACTGTTACCTCTATAGCTATGCCCCTGGCCCAGACCTTACATAATGTAAATGTCTACAGTGGGAAAACCCCTTTAAAGGGGTACTCCGGTAAAAAAATAAATAAATAAAAATTTAAATCAACTGGTTCCAGAAAGTTAAACAGATTTGTAAATTACTTCTATTTAAAATCTTAACCCTTCCAGTATTTATCAGCTGCTGTATGCTCCACAGGAGGTTCTTTTCTTTTTTAATTTATTTTCTGTCTGACCACAGTGCTCTCTGCTGACACCTCTGTCTGTCTCAGGAACTGTCAAGAGCAGGATAGGTTTGTTGTGGGGATTTTCTCCTGCTCTTGACAGTTCCTGAGACAGACAGAGGTGTCAGCAGAGAGCACAGTGGTCAGACAGAAAAGAAATTTAAAAAGAAAAGAACTTCCTCTGTAGTATACAGCAGCTGATAAGTACTGGAAGAGTTAAGATTTTTAAATAGAAGTAATTTACAAATCTGTTTAACGTTCTGGCACCAGTTGATTAAAAAAAAAATTGCTTTTCACCAGAGTACCCCTTTAAGTGCAAGAGCACCACTAACTATTGTAATAAAACTAGAGGCGATACCTGTAGACACATGTGCACAGCAGGTGACACACCAAGGACAGGTGTGCAAGCAACTTCTCCGGAAACAAGAGCAGCAATAACAGAGAGAGGACAGGTGCGCCGTGCCACCACACTCCTGATAAGTGACTGTGTACACTATGAAGTCGTGTGCAAGGTCATAGATGTCTCACTTCTGTATCTTGTGCTGTACTCCCAGCTCTGCTCGGTCACTTATTAACACATTCTTCCTTCCACCTCTTCTGATCTACAAGACTTTTATTAATTTTATTAAAGTCCCCGAACTGATAAGGAACAGCTCTGAAAGTTATTAATATGTTGTGTTATTCATTGTTATTGGTTCCAATGAAGCTTAAAGGGGTACTCTGCCCCTTGACATCATATCCCCTATCCAAACTATGGACAAGAGATGAGAATCTTGAACAGGGACCCCCTTTATTAAAGGGGTACTCCACCCCTAGACATCTATCCTTTGGATAGGGGATAAGATGTCTGATCGAGGGGGTGCCGCTGCTGGAGTGACGTCCGTCACATCCCCTCCCATAGACTTGCATTGAGGGGGCGTGGCCGTGACTAGCGGGCCGTGACGTCATGAGCCTCCGTCCCACAGCGCCAGTCATCTGGCACAGAGCGAAGTTCACTCCATGCACCCCATGTCTAGGGTGCCGCAGCCGAGATCGGATAGGGGATAAGATGCCTAGGGGCAGAGTACCCCTTTAAACCACAATTCCCTAAAAGGTGTATGAAATCAGATTATAATCCTTTAACCCATAGGGAACACGCACCGTATATTTATGGTGTCGTCCAGTGGCCTTGCTAGAGTTGGTGTCACCAGATGTGGTGGAAAATGGTCTCATCACATGCCCCAGTGGCCGGAATGTTGCCAGTTTTGCCTGCAGTCCACATCAACAACCCTGGTGTTCCAGCGTCTGCACCGGTATTCATGGGGAACCCTGTTCTCTCTACCTACAGTGGAGACCCCTTCACTTCGAGGGATTTCAAGGAAAGGATCTAGAGTTTGTTCTTCTTTTACTCTCTACCTCTTAATCAACAGGTGCAATTGCTCACAGGACAACTACAAGGACCAGCGATAGAGAAAGTCCGCACCTGGCCAGCCTCCGAGAAGGCAACTTTAGAGCAGATCTTTGAAGGACTGTACCAGGTATTTGAGTCACATTCTCCCTCAGAGGTACGTCTCCAGTTGTATGAAAGGCGACAGAAGCTAGGCGAGACTTTGAGAGCATATACTGTGGTCCTACAGAATGCCCTAGAGACTGTCCAAAAACTAGACAGTATAACTCTAGACTATACCACACTATATAGTGTTACTAGACAGATTTGTTGATGGGGCTCTTAATAAATGGGACAAAGCCCAGTTGAGAATGTTAGTGGTCCAAAACCCCAATATGTCATTCCCCGCTTTCAAGAGACTGGCTATCCAAATGACCTATACCAATTCCATCACCAGTCCCCGCCCCAGTGTCACCGGTTTTGCCACTCACTGCTGCCTCTGATTTACAGTGTTAGGCAGGACATTGAACTGTTAACTAAGGCCGTGAAGGAGCTTACCACCTTGTCCGCTCCACCTGTCCGTGAACTGCCCCTGCATAGAAAACCTACCCTTGCTCCTGCTCCCCGCAATTTCAACCCCTCCCCGTAGTGAACCCCCAGGGACTCAAAGACCCTTTTGTACCCATTGTAACAAATCCGGACATTGGAAAACGCAGTTTTGGGATTTAAACGCATTTCCCCTGAGGTCGCGGACTGGCCCTCAGGAAAACAGACATCAGGTCCAATTCCAGAACAACGAAGTCAGGACTCTCACTTTGTAAAAATTCTTGTAGAAGGTGTACCATTGGAGGCGTTGATAGATTTCTAGTTTATTGTGTGAACTGGAGGATGTTAGCTTCAGAGTAGTTGCGGGCAGGGCCGGACTGGGACCAAAAATAGGCCCAGGCATTTTAGTCTAAGCAGCCCATCTTTTATGTGGGGGTCCGACTGCTGGGACCCTCCCTGATCACCATGGTTAAAGCTGCTCTCCAGCTGTTGCAAAGCTAGAACTACCATTGTCCCTGGAAAGCCTCAGGCATTATGGGAGTTGTAGTTTTGTAACAGCTGGAGAGCCACAGATTGGGGTACAGTTTTACCCAGAATTTCTGCAGAACTTACAAGTAGCTACAGCAGTGATGGAACAGTCAGGCAGACAATACAATGGTATATAGTGACCTGAGTGATGTCTTCTCTGTAGGTTTCATCTTGTCCACGCACCAGGACTTCTTTCAGAGCTACATCTTCCTTATTCAGAGATTGATGCACGGACGGTGTTTTACTCTATACAAAGAGATAAATCATTATAATCGTGCCACACACTGTGCCCTGAAAATAATATTGCCACCCCTGTACTGTCCTTCTCCAGACCCCTTGTCGTTATCACCTCTTTCCCTTCCAGACACCTATATCCTTCTCCAGACCCCTATGCCCCCTAAGACTCCTCCATGTCCTCCAGACCCCTCTGTCCTCCTCCTCCTCCAGACCCCTCTCTCCTCCTCCAGACCCCTCTGTCCTCCTCCTCCGGATCCCTATTCTCCTCAGATACCTATGTCATCCTCCCCCAGACCCCTCAGGATTCCTATCCCCCCCCCACCTCGCACCCCTCTTTCATCCTCCTCCAAACCCCTCAGGATCCCTATCCCCCCAGAACCCTCTGCCATCCTCCTTCAGATCCCTCAGGATCCCTATCCCCCCCCCCCTCCCCCCAGACCTCTCTGCCATCCACCTGCAGACCACGCAGGATCCCTATCCCCCCCCCCTATGATCCCTATCCCTCACCCCAAGACCCCTCTGCCATCCTCTTCTTGACCCCTCAGGATCTCTATTTTCCCCTGATCCCTCTGGCATCCTCTCCCAGACTCCTCAGGATTCCTATATCCCCCCTAGACCTCTCTGCCATTCTCCTCCAGACCCCTCAGCTCAGGATCCCTATCCCCCCTTAGACCCCTCTGTGATCCTTTTAGACCCTACAGGATCCCTTTACAACCCCCCTCCCCCCTCCACTCTATCATTCTTCAGATCCCTTAGGATTCCAAAGCCTTGTGCCCCCTCTTTATCCCAATTCGCCAAATTACCGGTGGTGGCAGCTTCTGCTCAGCTCCTCAATAGCCGACGTCAGGGGCGTGAGTAAGGAGACGTGCCTGCGCGGCACAGCTCTTAATGCAGGGACCGCCGGCAGCAGCACTTAAAGCAGGGACGGCCAGCTGCAGCTTTTAAAGCAAGGAGCGCCAGTCACAGCACTTAAAGCGGCGACAGGCGGCCGCAGCTCTTAAAGAAGGGACCGCCGTAGTGAAAGCAGGGAGCGCTGTCCGCGGCACTCAAAGCGACGTCAGGGAGCCGCAGCTCTTAAAGCAGCAGGTGCAGCTTTAAGAGTTGCGGCCGCCTGTGGTTGCTTTAAATGGGCACTGTCAGATACAAAAACTTTTGATACGTTGTAAAGCATGTATAACCAATAGGTTTTGTAATTGCTTTCATTAGAAAATTTTTAGTATTTCATACTGAAAAAGCCAGTCAAACAACTGCCCCCCATGCCTGCTTGGACACATACTAGTCCTGCTGTGTCCATGCATCATCACCTATGTCATGGACACACTTCCTTGATTGACAGCTGTGAGTGCAGGGCTCTAAGCAGAAGGAAAAATCCTCCCACTGTCAGCTTGTGTCCCGCTACTGTCAGTGAGGACATGCTGGGATTTGTAGTTTTGCTAATGCTAGGGAAGATGTGAGCAGACAACATACTGAGGGAGGGGGCGGAGACCTGCACAGTGAGGCCACGCCCCCTCCCTTTGAGAGGAATTCAGACTAGTGAGCTAAATTAAAAGTGTAATAAAAAATAAATAAAGGTGCTAGACACATAAAAATGAGATGTACATGGTCAGGATTAGGTACTGAGTGATATATTTAAAAAAAAAGTTTTTGTTGGATCTGACGGGTACGCTTTAAGTGCCATGGATGGCGCTCCCTGCTTTAAAAGCTGCAGCTGGCGGTCCCTAGACATGGATTCTGGGAGCCAACCATTCAGTTGGGAGAGCATGTACTTAGCGGGCAGGGAGTGATTATAACTAATGTGTCAGATAAGGTGACTGCTGAGTTTATCTTGGGGATGAATATTATGAAAAACTGTTTTTTTGAGATAGTAGATGCTTTGCATGCCTCTCTTCCCCACATGTCCCCTTCAGGCCAGCGGCCTGCGCAACACCACTTTAAGGTTCTCTAAGCGGAGCGGAAGTTTGCCAACAAGCAAGGTGAAATCTGCAGAGTTCGAGTACAAGACATCAGGTCGGTGACCTTACAACCTATCACAGAGACTATCATCTGGTGTCATGTCCCGGAGTCAAGAATAGAGACTATCAAGCTCTGCTGGAGTCTCTGCAACTAGAAGACCACCATCTTGTCCTAACCAGTGGATTTTGGCAAGTGCCCATGGCAGCGAAAGATCGGGAGAAGACCGCCTGAAGACTGCCTTCATGACTCCCATGGGGCTGTTCGAGTTTAAAAGTATGCCGTTTGGGCTATGTAATGCCCCTGCTATGTTCCAGCGTCTGATGGAAATGTGCATGGGTAATCTGAATTTCCAAATTGTTCTATTGTACCTGGATGATGTCATTGTGTATTCCAAGTCCTACCAGGAGCATCTCAGTCATCTGTCAGACGTCTTCCAAGTCCTGATGAAGCATGGGCTGAAGATCAAGCCGTCAAAGAGTCACTTACTTAAACCTAAAGGTACACTACCTGGGTCATGTTGTCAGTGCCGAGGGAGTCCAGCCCAATCCTGAAAAAAAGGAAGTCGTCAAGAACTGGCCTACCCCGTGTACGGTGAAAGATTTCAGGAGCTTCCTGGAATTTGCCGGCTACTACCGGTCATTCCCCACTTTGCTCAGATTGCAGAACTCCTCACAGCTCTCTTATGGGGTAGGGCGAAGGAGAACTACAATGGAAGACTACCTGTTACAATGGAAGACCTATACACCTGGAAGACTCTTCAAGACGAAAGTCGAGTCATGGGGGATCTGTTGGACTACCTGCTGGCGAAGAAGGTACCAACCGTCTACACCGGGCCCAGTGTTATTATGAGCTGAAATGTCTGTGGCGACAGAGGAAGTGACTGTCTGTGCACAAAGGACTGTTGTGCCGGAATTCTTTGGATCCAGTCTGTGGTGATCAACTTCTTCAGATTCTGGTTCCCCGAAGAGACGCGGCGATGGTCCTCAATGCATACCATGATCAATCGGGACACTTTGGAATCCACAAGACAGAAGCTACAGTCAGGAGCAGATTTTACTGGATCTGAATGCAAAGCGACATTGAGAAATGGTGCAGTGAATGTGCAGTCTGTAACGTCACCAAGAATGTGCGCAAGGATGCCAGAGCACCCCTCCATTCCATCCAGAGTGAAAGGCTTAACCAATTGGTCGCGCTAGACCATGTCCAGTCTCCTACCCGGTCAGGGTACACTAATGCTCTCACCATGGTGGATCACTACTCCAAATGGGTTGTCGTTGTACCCGTTAAAGATCTCATAGCCAAGACAGTGGCCCAGATGTTCTACTCCCATTGGGTGCAAACCCTAGGGTGTCCGGAGTCTGTCCTAACGGACCGTGGAACTACCTTCGAGGCCCAACTTTTCCAAGAGCTGTTTCAATTTCATGCCTGGGGAAACTCCGGACTACTGCTTACCACCCCCAGGGGAACGTGCTCTGTGAGTGCATCAATCAAGTCTTTATCCACATGTTGTGAGCAGCCTTTTTGTCAAGACAAGAAGAGGGCCCCGACTGTTACCTGAATTTTTGAAGATCTATAACAACACCCATTGTTCTTACGGGGTAAACCCCTTTCTACTTGATGATGAGGCGACATGTGGGGGTCCCGCGGCTGGGGACCCCCGCAATCTGACATCTCATCTCCTATCCTTTGGATAGGGGATAAGATGTCTAGGGGTGGAGTACCCCTTTAATTCACTATGCAAAATACAATGCAGATCATTAGGGGGAGATGAGAGGACAGTAATGACTATGACATACAGGGGTAGAAGAGGGGACAGTAATGACTATGACATACAGTGGGAGATGGGATAGTAATGACTATGACATACAGTGGGAGAAGAGGGGACAGTAATGACTATGACACACAGGGGTAGAAGAGGGGACAGTAATGACTATGAGACACAGGGGAGATGAGGGGACAGTAGTGACTATGACATACAGGGGGAGATGGGATAGTAATGACTATGACATACAGTGGGAGAAGAGGGGACAGTAATGACTATGACACACAGGGGGAGAAGAGGGGACAGTAATGACTATGACATACAGGGGGAGATGAGGGGACAGTAATGACTATGACACACAGGGGGAGAAGAGGGGACAGTAATGACTATGACATACAGGGGGAGATGAGGGGACAGTAATGACTATGACACACAGGGGTAGAAGAGGGGAAAGTAATGACTATGACACACAGGGGTAGAAGAGGGGACAGTAATGACTATGACATACAGGGGGAGAAGAGGGGACAGTAATGACTATGACACACAGGGGTAGAAGAGGGGACAGTAATGACTATGACATACAGGGGGAGAAGAGGGGACAGTAATGACTATGACACACAGGGGTAGAAGAGGGGACAGTAATGACTATGACACACAGGGGTAGAAGAGGGGACAGTAATGACTATGACACACAGGGGTAGAAGAGGGGACAGTAATGACTATGACATACAGGGGTAGAAGAGGGGACAGTAATGACTATGACATACAGGGGGAGAAGAGGGGACAGTAATAACTATGACACACAGGGATAGAAGAGGGGACAGTAATGACTATGACATACAGGGGGAGATGGGACAGTAATGACTATGACACACAGTGGTAGAAGAGGGGACAGTAATGACTATGACATACAGAGGAAGAAGAGGGGACAGTAATGACTATGACACACAGGGGGAGAAGAGGGGACAGTAATGACTATGACATACAGGGGGAGATGGGACAGTAATGATTATGACACACAGGGGGAGAAGAGGGGACAGTAATGACTATGACATACAGGGGGAGAAGAGGGGACAGTAATGACTATGACACACAGGGGTAGAAGAGGGGATAGTAATGACTATGACATACAGTGGGAGAAGAGGGGACAGTAATGACTATGACACACAGGGGTAGAAGAGGGGACAGTAATGACTATGACATACAGGGGTAGAAGAGGGGACAGTAATGACTATGACATACAGGGGAGATGAGGGGACAGTAATGACTATGACATACAGGGGTAGAAGAGGGGACAGTAATGACTATGACACACAGGGGTAGAAGAGGGGACAGTAATGACTATGACACACAGGGGTAGAAGAGGGGACAGTAATGACTATGACATACAGAGGGAGAAGAGGGGACAGTAATGACTATGACATACAGAGGGAGAAGAGGGGACAGTAATGACTATGACATACAGGGGGAGATGGGATAGTAATGACTATGACATACAGGGGGAGATGGGACAGTAATGACTATGACACACAGGGGGAGAAGAGGGGACAGTAATGACTATGACATACAGGGGGAGAAGAGGGGACAGTAATGACTATGACACACAGGGGTAGAAGAGGGGACAGTAATGACTATGACACACAGGGGTAGAAGAGGGGACAGTAATGACTATGACATACAGGGGGAGATGGGACAGTAATGACTATGACACACAGGGGTAGATGAGGGGACAGTAATGAATATGACATACAGGGGTAGAAGAGGGGACAGTAATGACTATGACATACAGGGGAGATGAGGGGACAGTAATGACTATGACATACAGGGGGAGAGGGGACAGTAGTGACTATGACATACAGGGGGAGAGGGGACAGTAATGACTATGACACACAGGGGTAGAAGAGGGGACAGTAATGACTATGACATACAGGGGTAGAAGAGGGGACAGTAATGACTATGACATACAGGGGAGATGAGGGGACAGTAATGACTATGACACACAGGGGGAGAAGAGGGGACAGTAATGACTATGACACACAGGGGTAGAAGAGGGGACAGTAATGACTATGACACACAGGGGGAGAAGAGGGGACAGTAATGACTATGACACACAGGGTAGAAGAGGGGAAAGTAATGACTATGACATACAGGGGTAGAAGAGGGGACAGTAATGACTATGACATACAGAGGGAGAAGAGGGGACAGTAATGACTATGACACACAGGGGTAGAAGAGGGGACAGTAATGACTATGACACACAGGGGTAGAAGAGGGGACAGTAATGACTATGACACACAGGGGTAGAAGAGGGGACAGTAATGACAATGACACACAGGGGGTAGAAGAGGGGACAGTAATGACTATGACATACAGAGGGAGAAGAGGGGACAGTAATGACTATGACATACAGAGGGAGAAGAGGGGACAGTAATGACTATGACACACAGGGGGGAGAGGGGACAGTAATGACTATGACATACAGGGGAGATGGGATAGTAATGACTATGACATACAGGGGTAGAAGAGGGGACAGTAATGACTATGACACACAGGGGTAGAAGAGGGGACAGTAATGACTATGACATACAGGGGTAGAAGAGGGGGACAGTAATGACTATGACACACAGGGGGAGAAGAGGGGACAGTAATGACTATGACATACAGGGGTAGAAGAGGGGACAGTAATGACTATGACATGCAGAGGGAGAAGAGGGGACAG
The DNA here is from genome assembly GCF_029499605.1 of Hyla sarda. Classification (NCBI taxonomy): domain Eukaryota; kingdom Metazoa; phylum Chordata; class Amphibia; order Anura; family Hylidae; genus Hyla; species Hyla sarda. The sequence continues at coordinate 120,982,044 of NC_079198.1, read as the reverse complement.
TAATGACTATGAGACACAGGGGTAGAAGAGGGGACAGTAATGACTATGACACACAGGGGTAGAAGAGGGGACAGTAATGACTATAACACACAGGGGGAGATGAGGGGACAGTAATGACCAGGGGATAAGTTGGGAATGGAGGTGGAGGTAAGTAAAATAGTTTGTTACACTTATGTCTGACATGCAGGGGGAGGGGGGGGGGGGAGAGAGGAAGGGACATTAATAATGACACATAGGGGGAAGATGAGGGGCACTAATAACTGACACACGGGGGATATTTGAGGACACTAATTACTGACACACAGGGAGAGATGAGAGGACAGTGATGACCGTGACTCACATGGGGAGAAGAGGGGACAGTAATTACTATGACACACAGTGGTAGAAGAGGGGGACAGTAATTACTATGACATACATGGGGAGATGAGGGGACAGTAATTACTATGACATACAGGGGTAAAAGAGGGGACAGTAATGACTATGACATACAGGGGTAGAAGAGGGGAAAGTAATGACTATGACATACAGGGGGAGATGAGGGGACAGTAATGACTATGACATACAGGGGAGATGAGGGGACAGTAATGACTATGACATACAGGGGTAGAAGAGGGGACAGTAATGACTATGACACACAAGGGTAGAAGAGGGGACAGTAATGACTATGACATACAGTAGGAGATGAGGGGACAGTATTGACTATGACACACAGGGGGAGATGAGGGGACAGTAATGACTATGAGACACAGGGGAAGAAGAGGGGACAGTAATGACTATGAGACACAGGGGTAGAAGAGGGGACAGTAATGACTATGACATACAGGGGTAGAAGAGGGGACAGTAATGACTATGAGACACAGGGGAGATGAGGGGACAGTAATGACTATGACATACAGGGGTAGAAAAGGGGACAGTAATGACTATGACATTCAGGGGGAGATGAGGGGACAGTAATGACTATGACACACAGGGGTAGAAGAGGGGACAGTAATGACTATGACATACAGGGGTAGAAGAGGGGACAGTAATGACTATGACACACAGGGGTAGAAGAGGGGACAGTAATGACTATGACATACAGAGGGAGAAGAGGGGACAGTAATGACTATGACATACAAGGGTAGAAGAGGGGAAAGTAATGACTATGACATACAGAGGGAGAAGAGGGGACAGTAATGACTATGACACACAGGGGTAGAAGAGGGGACAGTAATGACTATGACATACAGAGGGAGAAGAGGGGACAGTAATGACTATGACATACAGGGGTAGAAGAGGGGACAGTAATGACTATGACACACAGAGGTAGAAGAGGGGACAGTAATGACTATGACATACAGAGGGAGAAGAGGGGACAGTAATGACTATGACACACAGGGGTAGAAGAGGGGACAGTAATGACTATGACATACAGGGGGAGAAGAGGGGACAGTAATGACTATGACATACAGGGGGAGATGAGGGGACAGTAATGACTATGACACACAGGGGTAGAAGAGGGGACAGTAATGACTATGACATACAGGGGTAGAAGAGGGGACAGTAATGACTATGACATACAGGGGTAGAAGAGGGGACAGTAATGACTATGAGACACAGGGGTAGAAGAGGGGACAGTAATGACTATGAGACACAGGGGGAGATGAGGGGACAGTAATGACTATGACATACAGGGGTAGAAGAAGGGACAGTAATGACTATGAGACACAGGGGGAGATGAGGGGACAGTAATGACTATGACATACAGGGGTAGAAGAGGGGACAGTAATGACTATGACACACAGGGGGAGATGAGGGGACAATAATGACTATGACACACATGGGGAGATGAGGGGACAGTAATGACTATGACATACAGGGGAGAAGAGGGGACAGTAATGACTATGACACACAGGGGGAGAAGAGGGGACAGTAATGACTATGACACACAGGGGGAGAAGAGGGGACAGTAATGACTATGAGACACAGGGGAGATGAGGGGACAGTAATGACTATGACACACAGGGGGAGAAGAGGGGACAGTAATGACTATGACATACAGGGGTAGAAGAGGGGACAGTAATGACTATGAGACACAGGGGGAGAAGAGGGGACAGTAGTGACTATGAGACACGGGAGATGAGGGGACAGTAGTGACTATGACACACAGGGGTAGAAGAGGGGACAGTAATGACTATGACATACAGAGGGAGAAGAGGGGACAGTAATGACTATGACACACAGGGGGAGAAGAGGGGACAGTAATGACTATGACAATCAGGGGGAGATGAGGGGACAGTAATGACTATGACACACAGGGGTAGAAGAGGGGACAGTAATGACTATGACATACAGGGGTAGAAGAGGGGACAGTAATGACTATGAGACACAGGGGGAGATGAGGGGACAGTAATGACTATGACACACAGGGGTAGAAGAGGGACAGTAATGACTATGACATACAGGGGTAGAAGAGGGGACAGTAATGACTATGACATACAGAGGGAGAAGAGGGGACAGTAATGACTATGACACACAGGGGTAGAAGAGGGGACAGTAATGACTATGACATACAGAGGGAGAAGAGGGGACAGTAATGACTATGACATACAGGGGTAGAAGAGGGGACAGTAATGACTATGACACACAGGGGTAGAAGAGGGGACAGTAATGACTATGACATACAGAGGGAGAAGAGGGGACAGTAATGACTATGACACACAGGGGTAGAAGAGGGGACAGTAATGACTATGAGACACAGGGGAGATGAGGGGACAGTAATGACTATGACACACAGGGGGAGAAGAGGGGACAGTAATGACTATGACATACAGGGGTAGAAGAGGGGACAGTAATGACTATGAGACACAGGGGGAGAAGAGGGGACAGTAGTGACTATGAGACACGGGAGATGAGGGGACAGTAGTGACTATGACACACAGGGGTAGAAGAGGGGACAGTAATGACTATGACATACAGAGGGAGAAGAGGGGACAGTAATGACTATGACACACAGGGGGAGAAGAGGGGACAGTAATGACTATGACATTCAGGGGGAGATGAGGGGACAGTAATGACTATGACACACAGGGGTAGAAGAGGGGACAGTAATGACTATGACATACAGGGGTAGAAGAGGGGACAGTAATGACTATGAGACACGGGGAGATGAGGGGACAGTAATGACTATGACATACAGAGGGAGAAGAGGGGACAGTAATGACTATGACATACAGGGGTAGAAGAGGGGACAGTAATGACTATGACATACAGAGGGAGAAGAGGGGACAGTAATGACTATGACACACAGGGGTAGAAGAGGGGACAGTAATGACTATGACATACAGAGGGAGAAGAGGGGACAGTAATGACTATGACATACAGGGGTAGAAGAGGGGACAGTAATGACTATGACACACAGGGGTAGAAGAGGGGACAGTAATGACTATGACATACAGGGGGAGAAGAGGGGACAGTAATGACTATGACACACAGGGGTAGAAGAGGGGACAGTAATGACTATGACATACAGAGGGAGAAGAGGGGACAGTAATGACTATGACATACAGGGGTAGAAGAGGGGACAGTAATGACTATGAGACACAGGGGTAGAAGAGGGGACAGTAATGACTATGAGACACAGGGGGAGATGAGGGGACAGTAATGACTATGACATACAGGGGTAGAAGAAGGGACAGTAATGACTATGAGACACAGGGGGAGATGAGGGGACAGTAATGACTATGACACACAGGGGGAGATGAGGGGACAGTAATGAATATGACACACATGGGGAGATGAGGGGACAGTAATGACTATGACATACAGGGGAGAAGAGGGGACAGTAATGACTATGACATACAGGGGGAGAAGAGGGGACAGTAATGACTATGAGACACAGGGGAGATGAGGGGACAGTAATGACTATGACACACAGGGGGAGAAGAGGGGACAGTAATGACTATGACATACAGGGGTAGAAGAGGGGACAGTAATGACTATGAGACACGGGGAGAAGAGGGGACAGTAGTGACTATGAGACACGGGAGATGAGGGGACAGTAGTGACTATGACACACAGGGGTAGAAGAGGGGACAGTAATGACTATGACACAGAGGGGTAGAAGAGGGGACAGTAATGACTATGACATACAGGGGTAGAAGAGGGGACAGTAATGACTATGAGACACAGGGGTAGAAGAGGGGACAGTAATGACTATGAGACACAGGGGAGATGAGGGGACAGTAATGACTATGAAATACAGGGGTAGAAGAGGGGACAGTAATGACTATGACATACAGGGGTAGAAGAGGGGACAGTAATGACTATGACATACAGGGGAAGATGAGGGGACAGTAATGACTATGACATTCAGGGGGAGATGAGGGGACAGTAATGACTATGAGACACAGGGGAGATGAGGGGACAGTAATGACTATGACATACAGGGGGAGAAGAGGGGACAGTAATGAGTATGAGACAAGGGAGATGAGGGAACAGTAATGACTATGACATACAGGGGGAGATGAGGGGACAGTAATGACTATGACATACAGGGGTAGAAGAGGGGAGAGTAATGACTATGAGACACGGGAGATGAGGGGACAGTAGTGACTATGACATACAGGGGTAGAAGAGGGGACAGTAATGACTATGACATACAGAGGGAGAAGAGGGGACAGTAATGACTATGACACACAGGGGGAGATGAGGGGACAGTAATGACTATGACACACAGGGGTAGAAGAGGGGACAGTAATGACTACGACACACAGGGGGAGATGGGGGGACAGTAATGGCTATGACACACAGGGGTAGAAGAGGGGACAGTAATGACTATGAGACACAGGGGAGATGAGGGGACAGTAATGAGTATGACATACAGGGGTTGAAGAGGGGACAGTAATGACTATGAGACACAGGGGTAGAAGAGGGGACAGTAATGACTATGACATACAGGGGAGATGAGGGGACAGTAATGACTATGACATACAGGGGTAGAAGAGGGGACAGTAATGACTATGAGACACAGGGGTAGAAGAGGGGACAGTAATGACTGACATACAGGGGGAGATGAGCGGACAGTAATGACTATGACACACAGGGGTAGAAGAGGGGACAGTAATGACTATTACACACAGGGGTAGAAGAGGGGACAGTAATGACTATGACACACAGAGGTAGAAGAGGGGACAGTAATGACTATGACACACAGGGGTAGAAGAGGGGACAGTAATGACTATGACACACAGGGGTAGAAGAGGGGACAGTAATGACTATGACATACAGGGGTAGAAGAGGGGACAGTAATGACTATGACACACAGGGGGAGAAGAGGGGACAGTAATGACTATGACACACAGGGGTAGAAGAGGGGACAGTAATGACTATGACACACAGGGGTAGAAGAGGGGACAGTAATGACTATGACACACAGGGGTAGAAGAGGGGACAGTAATGACTATGACATACAGGGGGAGAAGAGGGGACAGTAATGACTATGACACACAGGGGTAGAAGAGGGGACAGTAATGACTATGACATACAGGGGTAGAAGAGGGGACAGTAATGACTATGACACACAGGGGTAGAAGAGGGGACAGTAATGACTATGACATACAGGGGTAGAAGAGGGGACAGTAATGACTATGATACACAGGGGTAGAAGAGGGGACAGTAATGACTATGAGACACAGGGGAGATGAGAGGACAGTAATGAATATGACATACAGGGGTAGAAGAGGGGACAGTAATGACTATGATACACAGGGGTAGAAGAGGGGACAGTAATGACTATGAGACACAGGGGAGATGAGGGGACAGTAATGACTATGACACACAGGGGTAGAAGAGGGGACAGTAATGACTATGAGACACAGGGGAGATGAGGGGACAGTAATGAAAATGACATACAGGGGGAGATGAGGGGACAGTAATGCTTTTGATACACAGGGCAGCTGAAGGGACCCTTTTACTGTGACATAGGAGAGATGAGAGGACACTAATGATTGATACACAGGGGGAGATGAGGGGACATAACTGTGACACACGGGGATGAGGGGACAGTAATGACTGTGACACACAGGGGGATGAGGGGACAGTAATGACTGTGACACACAGGGGGGTGAGGGGACAGTAATAACTGTGACACACAGGGGGATGAGGGGACAGTAATGACTGTGATACACACATGGGCTTGAAGGAACAGTAATGACTGTGAAACACAGGGACATAAGGGGACAGTAAAGACTGTTGCACACGTGGGAAATGAAGGGACACTAATAACTGTGAGGCAGGAAAGATGGGGGAACACCAATGACTGATCACATGACATGCAGCATCCTGGCTGCTTTTTCCTGGCCCCTAGATTCTTGACACATTTGTCAAGTCCTGCATTAATGAGTGTAGCTATAGGGGGAGCAGAAGCAGAGGCCATTATACTACATATAAAGAGACCAGTAGTATAAATGGCAAAGGTGGGGGCCCATTTACAGGTGATGCAGTGGGGCCCATTTTCCTCTGGCTCAATATTTCATTACATCACTTCATAGCATTAAGGGTCCAGGGTGTTATTACTGCTACTATACTCTGCACTACTGTCTCACATGTCTCCTATAATAGAACGGTTATCCTATCTGTATATAGGACCATCCCTGTGCATCCACATCCATATGCATTTCTGTATTAGCCAGGGCTACTGAACCAAACCTACCAAAAACATGAAAGAATGTAACACGTGGCTGCAGGATCAGACTACACAGGGTTTGTTTGTAGTCTGTAACCATGGAGACACATAGTTCTGCAGAAGAGCAGTAGACACACAATGGCAGACAATTTCCATTGAGACTGTTTGCAAAGTTGCTTCACTTCTCACTGGATTGGATAACTGTTGTCTATGAATGGAGACATTCCTGTTTATATGCAGAAGCTGGAAATGATTCTGACCTTGTCCTATTCACACAGTTGTAGTTTGTTCTAATGTATCAGTGTAGATAAAAGATAACAGCTTGAAGTCAGGCGGGGACACAGAAGAAAGTGGAGCTGGTGCTGTGTTTCCTGGTCTAAGGCTGCATGCACACCACGTTTGTGCTATACAGTTCCCGTATATGGTTTTAAGTTAAAAACCGTGTGGAACCGTATAGAAAACCCGTATGCATTGACTTAACATTGTAAATCATATGTCAAACGCATCATCCGGTTCAGTCCGTTTTGCAACTTATACGGTTTTGTCCGTTTTTTTTTACCCGTACCCAAAACCGTAGTCTTCCACGTTTTTTGATCCAGATGAAAAACTGTATTAAACCGTATACTTTTTTTTTTTTTTTTACATGGGAGTCAATGGGAACCGTACAGAACTGTATGTGCGTACGGTTCCATCCAGTTTTCACATTCCGGTTTTTGACTTTGCACAGTTTTTTTTCTTGGAATTTCAACCAAACAAGTGAAACTTTATTCAAAATGGAGTAAAAAGTTAAAAACATATACGTTTTTTTCTTAAAAAACGGATGCAACTGGACATCATTTTTCAAACCGCATATGGTTTTCAACCGTATATGGGTTAAAATTTGTATACCTGTTTTGATACAGTTTAGTCCGGTTTTGAGGAATCCGTTTTTCATCAAAAACCTGATACAGGAACTGCATTGCAAAAACATGGTGTGCATGCAGCCTTACACAGTGGTCTAAGGCAGTAAACAGGTGTGGTGTAATGTGTTGAGTTTTGGGAACTTTTTGTGACATTGTAACTTTTGATGAGCATGTCAGGAGACAGTTACTTTGTATGGATTGTAATACATTGCTGCTGTGAATGGTACGATGTCTGTATGGGTCTCCAGACCCTAAATCTAAACAGGAATCAATGTTTACAATTTAGTATACACTGCATACTAACTAAGAAGTTTGCATTGTACTTTTTGGACCTGAGGAAGGCACTTTGTGTGTGCCGAAACGCGTTGTCCACTCTTTTGCACAATAAACAACTTTTACCTGTGCTGGCTTGAGTCTCTCCGTCCTTTCACATATGCGAGCAGCGCCTCCTACAGATCGGCTTTTTCTTTGTAGCAATTAGCTACTTATTCTGTTTACAATTTACTGACAGCAAGCAGAGATATTGACAATGAAAGGGAATGCAAAAGCAATGTCTATAAGGGTGGGTTCACACCACATTTCTGCAATACAGTTTTGTATCAGGTTTTTGATTAAAAAAACGGATTCCTCAAAACCTGACTAAACTGTATCAAAACGTGTGTACAAAGTTTTATCTGTATACGGTTAAAAAACGTATACGGTTTGAAAAATGATGTCCGGTTGCATAAGTTTTTCTTAAAAAACATATACGTTTTGAACTTTTCACTCCATTATGAATAAAGTTTCACTTGTTTGGTTGAAATTCCAAGAAAAAAAACTGTGCAAAGTCAAAAACCGTATGGTGAAAACTGGATGGAACCGTACTCACATACAGCTCTGTACGGTTCCCATTGACTCCCATGTTAAAAAAAAAATGTATACGGTTTAATACGGTTTTTCACCCGGACCAAAAACCGTAGTAGGCCACGGTTTTCTGTCCAGAAAAAAAAAACAAAAACGTATGGTTTGAAAAACGGAGACAATAATATAGATTATGGTGTCTGGTGTCTATGGCCAAGGTTTGCTGTACGGTTGCATACGTTTTTTTTTTTTTTTTTTAAACGTATCCAAAAACTGCATTAAAAAATCGTGGTGTGAACCCACCCTTACGAAAGTTTCAGAACTTTTCATGAACGACCCCTTTTCTTAACCTACAGAAGGGAGAACAGGACATCCCCGTATACAGGCAGAAGAAAGCGTTGTGGTCAGCCTTTATGTAGAAACCAGAATCAATGTGTTATCTCTGAATTCATGAGAAGTGTGAGAATATCACTGCAAGGGAAATGAGGCTTACCTTTGTGAAAACAGCTGATTTGGGGGGATCCCACCATCAGCCTAAAGCTGGAGGACCCTAATTGAAGATTACTCAGCTGCTTATGTGCTTTGCTATATAACTGTATGTACAGTCAAGGTAAAAAGTATTTGACCCCCTGCTGATTTTGTATGTTTACAAACTAATAAAGAAAGGGTCAGTTCGTTCGAACAGCGTGAGAAAGAACAACAATAAAAAAATCCAGAAATAAAATGCATTTCAGATAAATTATAAATTGATTTGCATTTGATCCCCTATCAATCAGCAAGATTTCTGTCTCCCATGTGTCTTTTATACAGGTAATGAGATGAGATTAGGAGCACTCTCTTAAAGGGAGTGCTCCTTATCTCAGCTTGTTACTTGTATAAAGACACCTGACCACAGAAGCAATCAATTAATCAGATTCCAAACAGTCCACCATGGCCATGACCAAAGAGCTGTCCAAGGATGTCAGGGACAAGATTGTAGACCTACACAAGGATGGAATGGGCGACAAGATCATCGCCAAGCAGCTTGGTGAGAAGTTTAGAACAGTCAATGCCATTATTCCCAAATGAAAGAAACACAAAATAATTGTCAATCTCCCTCGGTTGGGGGTTTCATGTAAGATCTCCCCTTGTGGAGTTTGAATGATCATGAGAACGGTGAGGAATCAGGCCAGAACCACACAGGAGGATCTTGTCAAGGCAGCTGGAACCATAGTCACCAAGAAAACAATAGGTAAGACACTAGGCAGTGAAGGGCTGAAATCCTGCAGTGTCCGCAAGGTCCCCCAGCTCAAGAAAGTAAATGTACAGGACCGTCTAAAGTTTGGCAATGAACCTTTAAATGATTCAGAAGAATATCCTTTTAAAGGGGTACTCCGCCCCTAGACATCTTATCCCCTATCCAAAGGATAGTGGATAAGGTGTCTGATTGTGGGGGTCCCGCCGCTGGGGACTCCTACGAACTCTTTGCTGCACCCGGCGTACGTTTAGAGCATTGGGTGCAGCGCAGGAGGCTCATTACGTTACGGCCATGCCCCACTCCTGACGTCACGGCCACGCCCCCTTAATGCAAGTCTATGGGAGGGGGCGTGGCAGCTGTCACGCCCCCTCCCATAGACTTGCATTGAGGGGGGCATGGCCGTGATGTCATGAGCGGGGCGTGACCGTGACGTCAAGAGCCTCCACCCCGCATCGCCAGTCATCCTGCACGGAGCGAAGTTCGCTCTGTGCACTGGATGTCCGGGGCGCCGCAGCCGAGATCGCAGGGTCCCCAGCGATCAGACAGGATCGGGGATAAGACGTCTAGGGGCAGAGTACCCTTTTAAGGGAAGAGTCTAGTGAAGGCACAACCTATTCCAACAAGACTGTGAGATTAGAAAGTGACCGAGTGACGGTTTGGGCCAGAACATTGGGATTGTAGGTCCCCGAGAGTGTCAGAATGACCTTTGGACAATACGTGGAGTGTTTCATAAAAAGAAGAATCATGCCTTCTAAAAGAAAAGGATTTTGATGTAAGACAATGCACCATCCCATGTTGTAAGAAACACAGTTGACTCATTGGTGTCCTGGACATAAAAGAAGGAAAAGAAGGCCCCCATCACCTCCTGACTTCAATCATATGGGTGGCATGTTGGCTCAGTGGTTAGCACTGGGGTCATGGGTTCAAATCCCACTAAAGACAACATCTGCAGGGAGTTTGTATGTTCTCCCCTTATTTGTGTGGGTGTCTTCCTGATAGGTGAGTTCAGATTGGAAGGCCCTGTGGAGACAGGGACCAGTGTGTGTAATGACAAGCTATGTGCAGTGACGACGATGTTGGCATCCTCAGGAAATACAAGTGACAACTACACATGGACTACCTAGATCAATGGATGGGAGCGTTGTTAAAGGGGTACTCAGGTGGAAAACCTTTTTTTTGTTTTGTTTTAATCAACTGGTGCCAGAAAGTTAAACAGATTTGTAAATTACTTCTATTAAAAAAACTTAATCCTTCCAGTACTTATTAGGTGCTGGATACTACAGAGGAAATTCTTTTCTTTTTGGGACACAGAGCTCTCTGCTGACATCATGACCACAGTGCTCTCTGCTGACATCTCTGTCCATTTTAAGAACTGTCCAGAGTAGGAGAAAATCCCCATAGCAAACATATGCTGCTCTGGACAGTTCCTAAAATGGACAGAGGTGTCAGCAGAGAGCACTGTGGTCATGATGTCAGCAGAGAGCTCTGTGTTCAAAAAGAAAAGTATTTCCTCTGTAGTATTCAGCAGCTAATAAGTACTGGAAGGATTAAGATTTTTTAATAGAAGTAATTTGCAAATCTGTTTAACTTTCTGGCACCAGTTGATTAAAAAAAAAAAAAAAAAAGTTTTCCACCGGAGTACCCCTTTAACGACGCAGGACGTATATTTACGTCCTGCGCCGGCTCCCGCGATATGAAGCGGGATCGCGCCACGATCCCGCATCATATCGCGTGGGTCCCGGCGCTAATCAACGGCAGGGACCCGCGGCTAATACCACACATCGCCGATCGCGGCGATGTGCGGTATTAACCCTTTAGAAGCGGCGGTCAAAGCTGACCGCCGCTTCTAAAGTGAAACTGAAAGTATCCCGGCTGCTCAGTCGGGCTGTTCGGGACCGCCGCGGTGAAATCGCGGCGTCCCGAACAGCTGATCGGACACCGGGAGGGCTCTTACCTGCCTCCTCGGTGTCCGATCGACGAATGACTGCTCCGTGCCTGAGATCCAGGCAGGAGCAGTCAAGCGCCGATAGTGCTGATCACAGGCGTGTTAATACACGCCTGTGATCAGGATGAGAGATCAGTGTGTGCAGTGTTATAGGTCCCTATGGGATAACAATGATCAGTATAAGAGAACAGTGTGTGCAGTGTTATAGGTCCCTATGGGATAACAATGATCAGTGTGTGCAGTGTTATAGGTTCCTATGGGACCTATAACACTGCAAAAAAAAAGTTAAAAAAAAGTGTTAATAAAGGTCATTTAACCCCTTCCCTAATAAAAGTTTGAATCACCCCCCTTTTCCCATAAAAAAAATAAAACAGTGTAAAAAAAAATAAAAATAAACATATGTGGTATCGCCGCGTGCGTAAATGTCCGAACTATAAAAATATATCATTAATTAAGCCGTACGGTCAATGGCGTACGCGCAAAAAAATTCCAAAGTCCAAAAAAGCGTATTTTGGTAACTTTTTATAACATTAAAAAATGAATAAAAAGTGATGAAAAAGTCAGATCAAAACAAAAATCATACCAATAGAAACTTCAGATCACGGCGCAAAAAATGAGTCCTCATACCGCCCCGTACGTGGAAAAATAAAAAAGTTATAGGGGTCAGAAGATGACATTTTTAAACGTATAAATTTTCCTGCATGTAGTTATGATTTTTTCCAGAAGTGCAACAAAATCAAACCTATATAAGTAGGGTATCATTTTAACCGTATGGACCTACAGAATAATGATAAGGTGTCATTTTTACCGAAATATGCACTGCGTAGAAACGGAAGCCCCCAAAAGTTACAAAATGGCATTTTTTTTTCGATTTTGTCGCACAATGATTTTTTTTTCCGTTTCGCCGTGCATTTTTGGGTAAAATGACTAATGTCACTGCAAAGTAGAATTGGCGACGCAAAAAATAAGCCATAATATGGATTTTTAGGTGGAAAATTGAAAGGGTTATGAATTTTAAAAGGTAAGGAGGAAAAAACGAAAGTGCAAAAACGGAAAAACCCTGAGTCCTTAAGGGGTTAAAGTCATCTCATAGAAGGGCTCATATATCAATATTACTGTAATGTCATTTTATTTTATTTATCTTCTGTTTATTTTTTTTGAACAATTATCTGCAAGCAAAAAAGAGATTTCTGTCTGAAATAATATAAAGGTCATTAGAATTCATTGACTCTTTTCCATGTGTTCTGCATAATAATTTGGAACAATTGGGGGAGATTTATCAAAACCTGTCCAGAGGAAAAGTTGCTGAGTTGCCCATAGCAACCAATCAGATCGCTTCTTTCATTTTTAACAAGGCCTCTGCAAAATGAAAGAAGCGATCTGATTGGTTGCTATGGGCAACTGGGCAACTTCCTCTGGACGGGTTTTGATAAATCTCCAATGTGTTTTGTGTTCTTTTGAATGAAAGCCATCGGCATTATCAGTACTTCCACTTGTAATAAGGTCCACATTGTAATATAACAGTGTTTTCCAACCAGGGTGACTCCAGGTGTTGCAAAACTACAACTCCCAGCATGCCCGGACAGCCAAAGGCTGTCCGGGCATGCTGGGAGTTGTAGTTTTCCAACATCTGTAGGCGCCCTGGTTGGGAAACACTGTAATATAAGGACCCATTGAGCACTCGGCCTGCAGCAGCCTCTCATTGTTTTCGGTGGGATTCCGCTGCGCTGTGCACACTTCACAATTTCCACAGCGAACCCTCCAATGCCGATCCAGATTCTGCCGACATGTTTATTTTTTTGGTAGAATCTGCCAGTAGAAGCTCATTGTTACATGGGACTATTACATGCACCGCTCATTTCCATGGCAAATTCTGCCCAAAATAAGCGCTGACTCTGCACCATTCAAAATGAGGAATTCCACAAGGAAATTTTCCTCACAAAATGTGTCTGAGGGACCTAATTATTGAGAATACAAAACATTCTTACACAAAAAATGCCATGTGCATAATAATTCGGAACACAGTGGCAGCATTCGTGGCAGGATTATAATGTATGTCTGGGTTGCAGTGTGTAGTATTATTACCGGTATATTCAGGGGTGCAGTGTGTGGCAGTATTATATTGAAGGGGCACAAAGTGTAGCAGTATTATATTCAGGGTCACAGTGTGTGGCAGTATTATATTTAGAGAGTAAATTGTGTGACAGTATTATATTCAAGGGCACAGTGTGTGGTAATGTCATATTCAGGGGCACAGTGTGTGGCAGTATTATATTCGGGGAGCACAGTGTGTGGTAGTAAAATTTTCAGGAGGCACAGTGTGTGGCAGTATTATATTCAGGGGCACAAAGTGTAGCAGTATTATATTCAGGGTCACAGTGTGTGGCAGTAAAATTTTCAGGAGGCACAGTGTGTGGCAGTATTATATTCAGGGGCACAAAGTGTAGCAGTATTATATTCAGGGTCACAGTGTGTGGCAATATTATAGTCAGAGAGCAAATTGTGTCACAGTATTATATTCAAGGGCACAGTGTGCAGCAATGTCATATGAAGGGGCACAGTGTGGGGCAGTATTATATTTAAAGGTAAATTGTGTGACAGTATTATATTCAAGGGCACAGTGTGCGGCAATGTCATATTCAGGGGACAAAGTGTGTGGCAGTATTATATTTAGAGAGTAAATTGTGTGACAGTATTATATTCAAGGGCACAGTGTGTGGTAATATCATATTCAGGGGCACAGTGTGTGGCAGTATTATATTCAGGGTCACAGTGTGTGGCAAAATTATAGTCAGAGAGCAAATTGTGTGACAGTATTATATTCAAGGGTACAGTGTGCGGCAATGTCATATTCAGGGGACACAGTGTGTGGCAGTATTATATTTAGAGAGTAAATTGTGTGACAGTATTATATTCAAGGGTACAGTGTGCAGCAATGTCATATTCAGGGGCACAGTGTGGGGCAGTATTATATTTAGAAAGTAAATTGTGTGACAGTATTATATTCAAGGGTAAAGGGTGCAGCAATGTCATATTCAGGGGACACAGTGTGTGGCAGTATTATATTTAGAGAGTAAATTGTGTGACGGTATTATATTCAAGAGCATTATATTCAAGAGCACAGTGTGTGGTAATGTCATATTCAGGGGGCACAGTGTGTGGCAATATTATATTCAGGAGCACAGTGTGTGGCAATATTATAGTCAGAGAGCAAATTGTGTGACAGTATTATATTCAAGGGCACAGTGTGCGGCAATGTCATATTCAGGGGGCCAGTGTGTGGCAGTATTATATTTAGAGAGTAAATTGTGTGACGGTATTATATTCAAGAGCATTATATTCAAGAGCACAGTGTGTGGTAATGTCATATTCAGGGGGCACAGTGTGTGGCAATATTATATTCAGGAGCACAGTGTGTGGCAATATTATAGTCAGAGAGCAAATTGTGTGACAGTATTATATTCAAGGGCACAGTGTGTGGTAATGTCATATTCAGGGGGCACAGTGTGTGGCAGTATCATTATTATTATCAGTATTATTTTCAATGGGATTCTGCTGCTGTGTGCACACTGCTGAACCGCTGCAGCAGAATTTCACCGGTGGAATAGGTGTCCACCCATAAATTCTTTGGGCGGGATCACGAACATCCATGCAGTCCTACTGCTGCAAGTGGACATTTAACCAATGAAATCCCGCTGGCTGAATGTCCACAGTGTGAATGTGCCCTTATACTCAGGGTCACAGTGTGTGACAGTATTATAGTCAGGAGCACAGTGAGTGGCAGCACTACACCCTGTTCCAAATTATTATGCAAACAATATTTTTCTCATTTACAAAAACATGTTATAGGTTGTAAAGAACTGAAAATTGTCATTTGTTGTGTTTTCAATCAAACTTTTAACAACTTTTAACTTTTTAAACATTTTAACAGGTCACGGTTACATTTTAACATAGGACCCCTTATTTCATAGCAGCTTCACAAGTCTTGTATCCATTAAACTTGTGAGTTTTTGGACAGTTTCTGCTTGAATGTATTTGCAAGATGTCAGAATAGCCTCCCAGAGCTGCTGTTTGGATGTAAACTGCCTACCACGCTCATACACTGCTCAAAAAAATAAATAAAGGGAACACTTAAACAACACAATGTAACTCCAGGTCAATGACACTTCTGTGAAATCACACTGTCCACTCAGGAAGAACACTGATTGACAATCAATTTCACATGCTGTTGTGCAAATAGAACAGACAACAGGTGGGAATTATAGGCAATTAGCAAGACCCCCAATAAAGGAGTGGTTCTGCAGGCGGTGACCACAGACCACTTTCAGTTCTTATGCTTCCTGGCTGATGTTTTTTCGGTCACTTTTGAATGCTGGCAGTGCTTTCACTCTAGTGGTAGCATGAGACGGAGTCTACAACCTACACAAGTGGCTCAGGTAGTGCAGCTCATCCAGGATGGCACATCAATGCGAGCTGTGGCAAGAAGGTTTGCTGTGTCTGTCAGCGTAGTGTCCAGAGCATGGAGGCACTACCAGGAGACAAGCAGTACATCAGGAGACATGGAGGAGGCCGTAGGAGGGCAACAACCCAGCAGCAGGACCGCTATCTCCGCCTTTGTGCAAGGAGGAGCAGGAGGAGCACTGCCAGAGCCCTGCAAAATGACCTCCAGCAGGCCACAAATGTGCATGTGTCCACTCAAATGGTCAGAAACAGACTCCATGAGGGTGGTATGAGGGCCCGACATCCACAGGTGGGGGTTGTGCTTACAGCCCAACACCGTGCAGGACGTTTGGCATTTGCCAGAGAACACCAAGATTGGCAAATTCGCCACTGGTGCCCTGTGCTCTTCACAGATGAAAGCAGGTTCACACTGTGACAGACGTGACAGAGTCTGGAGACACAGTAGAGAACGTTCTGCTGCCTGCAACATCCTCCAGCATGGTGGGTTAGTAATGGTGTAGGGTGGCATTTCTTTGGGGGGCTGCACAGACCTCCATGTGCTTGCCAGAGGTAGCCTGACTGCCATTAGGTACCGAGATGAGATCCTCAGACCCCTTGTGAGACCATATGCTGGTGTGGTTGACCCTGGGTTCCTCCTAATACAAGACAATGCTAGACCTCATGTGGCTGGAGTGTGTCAGCAGTTCCTGCAAAAGGAAGGCATTGATGCTATGGACTGGCCTGCCTGTTCCCCAGACCTGAAACCGATTGAGCACATCTGGGACATCATGTCTCGCTCCATCCACCAACGCCACGTTGCACCACAGACTATCCAGGAGTTGGCGGATGCTTTAGTCCAGGTCTGGGAGGACATCCCTCAGGAGACAATCCGCCACCTCATCAGGATCATGCCCAGGCGTTGTAGGGAGGCCATACGGGCACGTGGAGGCCACACACCCTACTGAGCCTCATTGTGACTTGTTTTAAGGACATTACATAAAGTTGGATCAGCCTGTAGTGTGGTTTTCCACTGTGATTTTGAGTGTGACTCCATATCCAGACCTCCATGGGTTGATACATTTGATTTCCATTGATAATTTTTGTGCGATTTTGTTGTCAGCGCATTCAACTATGTAAAGACGAAAGTATTTCATACGATTAGTTCATTCATTCAGATCTAGGATGTGTTATCTTAGTGTTCCCTTTATTTTTTTGAGCAGTGTTTATCTTTTGCTTGAGGATGCTCCAAAGGTTCTCAATATAATTGAGGTCAGGGGAGGATGGAGGCCACACCATGACTTTCTCTCCTTTTATCCCCATATCAGCCATTGATTCAGAGGTATTCTTTGCAGCATGAGATGGTGCATTATCATGCATAAAGATGATTTTATTATGGAAAGCATAGTTCTTCCTTCTGTACCAGGGAAGAAAGTGGTCAGTCAGAAACTCCATATACTTTCCAGAGGTCATCTTTACACCTTCGGGGACCCTAAAGGGGCCAACCAGCTCTCTTCCCATGATTCTGGCCCAAAACATGACTCCACCACCACCTTACTGATGTTGCAGCCTTGTTGAAACAGGGTGGCGGTCCACCAACCATCCACTACTCCATCCATCTGGACCATCCAGGGTTTACAGCACTCGCCAGTGAACAGGACTGTTTGAAAATTAGTCTTCATGTATTTTTCTGCCCATTGCAGCCATTTCTGCTTGTGAGCATTGGTTAGTGGTGGCCAAATAGAAGGTTTATGCACAGTTGCCTGACTCTACACCTTGATGTGCGTGAGACTCCAGAGGCACCAGCAGCTTCAAATATCTGTTTGCTGCTATGTAATGGTATTTTAGCAGCTGCTCATCCGATGCATGGTTCTGGCAGAAATCTTCCTCAATGTGCCCGTCTGTGCTCTGAATCAGCCACAAATCTCTTAATAGTGTGATGATCACGCTTAAGTTTTCGTGAAATATCTAATGTTTTCATACCTCGTCCAAGGCATTGCACTATTTCACTCTTTTCTGCAGCAGAGAGATCCTTTTTCTTCCCCATATTGCTTAAAAATAGTGCTCTGCTAGAATTTGCATAATCATTTTGAACAGGGTGTACAGTCAGGGGCACAGTATGCGGCAGTATTGTATTTAGGAGGCCCATTGTCTGGCAGCATTATATTAAGGGGGTGCAGATCAGGGTGTGCACACATACATTACAATAGGGTACAGATCAGGGGTGCACACATCCTGCAGGATACATTACAATAGGGTACAGATCAGGGGGGCACACATCCTGAAGGATACATTACAATAGGGTACAGATCAGGGGGGTGCACACATCCTGCAGGATACATTACAATAGGGTACAGATCAGGGGGGCACACATCCTGCAGGATACATTACAATAGGGTACAGATCAGGGGGGCACACATCCTGAAGGATACATTACAATAGGGTACAGATCAGAGGGGTGCACACATCCTGCAGGATACATTACAATAGGGTACAGATCAGGGGTGCACACATCCTGCAGGATACATTACAATAGGCTACAGATCAGGGGGGCACACATCCTGCAGGATACATTACAATAGGGTACAGATCAGGGGGGCACACATCCTGCAGGATACATTACAATAGGGTACAGATCAGAGGGGTGCACACATCCTGCAGGATACATTACAATAGGGTACAGATCAGGGGTGCACACATCCTGCAGGATACATTACAATAGGCTACAGATCAGGGGGGCACACATCCTGCAGGATACATTACAATAGGGTACAGATCAGGGGGGCACACATCCTGAAGGATACATTACAATAGGGTACAGATCAGGGGGTGCACACATCCTGCAGGATACATTACAATAGGGTACAGATCAGGGGGGTGCACACATCCTGAAGGATACATTACAATAGGGTACAGATCAGGGGTGCACACATCCTGAAGGATACATTACAATAGGGTACAGATCAGGGGTGCACACATCCTGCAGGATACATTACACGGGGGTACATATAAGTGGGGGCACACATCCTGAAGGATACATTACAATAGGGTACAGATCAGGGGGGCACACATCCTGAAGGATACATTACAATAGGGTACAGATCAGGGGGGCACACATCCTGAAGGATACATTACAATAGGGTACAGATCAGAGGGGTGCACACATCCTGAAGGATACATTACAATAGGGTACAGATCAGAGGGGTGCACACATCCTGAAGGATACATTACAATAGGGTACAGATCAGAGGGGTGCACACATCCTGAAGGATACATTACAATAGGGTACAGATCAGAGGGGTGCACACATCCTGAAGGATACATTATAATAGGGTACAGATCAGGGGGTGCACACATCCTGAAGGATACATTACAATAGGCTACAGATAAGGGGTGCACACATCCTGCAGGATACATTACACGGGGGTACATATAAGTGGGTGCACACATCCTGAAGGATACATTACTATAGGGTACAGATCAGAGGAGTGCACACATCCTGCAGGGTACATTACTATAGGGTACAGATCAGGGGTGCACACATCCTGAAGGATACATTACAATAGGGTACAGATCAGGGGTGCACACATCCTGCAGGATACAT
Organism: Hyla sarda; assembly: GCF_029499605.1. Lineage (NCBI taxonomy): Eukaryota > Metazoa > Chordata > Amphibia > Anura > Hylidae > Hyla > Hyla sarda. The sequence continues at coordinate 120,962,415 of NC_079198.1, read as the reverse complement.
TACAATGGGGTACAGATCAGAGGGGTGCACACATCCTGCAGGATACATTATAATAGGGTACAGATCAGGGGGGCACACATCCTGAAGGATACATTACAATAGGGTACAGATCAGGGGGGCACACATCCTGCAGGATACATTACAATAGGGTACAGATCAGGGGGGCACACATCCTGCAGGATACATTACAATAGGGTACAGATCAGGGGGGCACACATCCTGCAGGATACATTACAATAGGGTACAGATCAGGGGGGCACACATCCTGCAGGGTACATTACAATAGGGTACAGATCAGGGGGGCACACATCCTGCAGGGTACATTACAATAGGGTACAGATCAGGGGTGCACACATCCTGCAGGATACATTACAATAGGCTACAGATCAGGGGGGCACACATCCTGCAGGATACATTACAATAGGGTACAGATCAGGGGTGCACACATCCTGCAGGATACATTACAATAGGGTACAGATCAGGGGGTGCACACATCCTGCAGGATACATTACAATAGGGTACAGATCAGGGGGGCACACATCCTGCAGGATACATTACAATAGGGTACAGATCAGGGGGGCACACATCCTGCAGGATACATTACAATAGGGTACAGATCAGGGGTGCACACATCCTGCAGGATACATTACAATAGGGTACAGATCAGGGGGGCACACATTCTGAAGGATACATTACAATAGGGTACAGATCAGGGGTGCACACATCCTGCAGGATACATTACAATAGGGTACAGATCAGGGGGGCACACATCCTGAAGGATACATTACAATAGGGTACAGATCAGGGGGGTGCACACATCCTGCAGGATACATTACAATAGGGTACAGATCAGGGGGGCACACATCCTGCAGGATACATTACAATAGGGTACAGATCAGGGGGGCACACATCCTGCAGGATACATTACAATAGGGTACAGATCAGGGGGGCACACATCCTGAAGGATACATTACAATAGGGTACAGATCAGGGGGGCACACATCCTGCAGGATACATTACAATAGGGTACAGATCAGGGGGGCACACATCCTGCAGGATACATTACAATAGGGTACAGATCAGGGGGGCACACATCCTGCAGGATACATTACAATAGGGTACAGATCAGGGGGGCACACATCCTGAAGGATACATTACAATAGGGTACAGATCAGGGGGGTGCACACATCCTGCAGGATACATTACAATAGGGTACAGATCAGGGGGGCACACATCCTGCAGGATACATTACAATAGGGTACAGATCAGGGGGGCACACATCCTGCAGGATACATTACAATAGGGTACAGATCAGGGGGGCACACATCCTGCAGGATACATTACAATAGGGTACAGATCAGGGGGGCACACATCCTGCAGGATACATTACAATAGGGTACAGATCAGGGGGGTGCACACATCCTGAAGGATACATTACAATAGGGTACAGATCAGGGGGGCACACATCCTGCAGGATACATTACAATAGGGTACAGATCAGAGGGGTGCACACATCCTGCAGGATACATTACAATAGGGTACAGATCAGGGGGGCACACATCCTGAAGGATACATTACAATAGGGTACAGATCAGGGGTGCACACATCCTGCAGGATACATTATAATAGGCTACAGATCAGGGGGGCACACATCCTGCAGGATACATTATAATAGGGTACAGATCAGGGGGGCACACATTCTGAAGGATACATTACAATAGGGTACAGATCAGGGGGGCACACATCCTGCAGGATACATTATAATAGGGTACAGATCAGGGGGGCACACATCCTGCAGGATACATTACAATAGGGTACAGATCAGGGGGTGCACACATCCTGCAGGGTACATTACACGGGGGTACATATAAGTGGGGGCAAACATTCTGCAGGATACAGTACACGGGGGACAGTAACAATGTGGCACATAACAGGACACTCCATGCAGCAGACAATAGAGATGGAGGCTCTAGGACCCAACGGTGTGCTTGCACAACCAGGCCTGTTCGCGTCATCCGTCCCCGCCCTGTCGTACTGCTTGAGGATGTGATTGGTCGGGAGAGGATGGCTCCGCCCCCGGTGATGCTCTGTCACCTCTGATGGGAAATGCTCGGCAGTTGGAGCCCGGCCTGTACCGGGAACACACCGGGCTGTCGGCGGCTCTGTGGACCGCGGAGGGCGGCTCAGCGTGGTGTACACGCCCGGCCCGATCACAACAACGTCTCCAGGAGCAGCCGGAGATAACGGGTTAATGCCGGGGGGATACGGGAAGAGGACCGGAGGGGAGCGCGGCACCGGAGCCAGGGAGGAGGCAGGTGAGACCGCGCCGCGTATTCCCCGCCGCATCCCGCCGCTGTGTCACACGGTGCCCGCCGCCCTGACTGCCACCCTCCTGTCTGCTCTGCCGCCTGTCACCACCCTGTCTGCATCAGCTGTACTGCCTGGCATCAGTGCCCCCACACTACCCACCCCCTGCCTGGCATCAGTGCCCCCTACACTGCCCACCCCCTGCCTGGCATCAGTGCCCCCTACACTGCCCACCCCCTGCCTGGCATCAGTGCCCCCACACTAACCACCTCCTGCCTGGCATCAGTGCCCCCCTCACTGCCCAGCTCCTGCCTGGCATCAGTGCCCCCCACACTGCCCACCTCCTGCCTGGCATCACTGCCCCCCTCACTGCCCACCCCCCTGCCTGGCATCAGTGCCCCCTCACTGCCCACCCCCTGCCTGGCATCAGTGCCCCCCTCACTGCCCACCTCCTGCCTGGCATCAGTGCCCCCCACACTGCCCACCTCCTGCCTGGCATCACTGCCCCCCTCACTGCCCACCCCCTGCCTTGCATCAGTGCCCCCTCACTGCCCACCCCCTGCCTGGCATGCCCCCTCACTGCCCACCCCCTGCCTGGCATCAGTGCCCCCTACACTGCCCACCCCCTGCCTGGCATCAGTGCCCCCTACACTGCCCACCCCCTGCCTGGCATCAGTGCCCCCACACTAACCACCTCCTGCCTGGCATCAGTGCCCCCCTCACTGCCCACCTCCTGCCTGGCATCAGTGCCCCCCACACTGCCCACCTCCTGCCTGGCATCACTGCCCCCCTCACTGCCCACCCCCTGCCTGGCATCAGTGCCCCCTCACTGCCCACCTCCTGCCTGGCATCAGTGCCCCCCTCACTGCCCACCTCCTGCCTGGCATCAGTGCCCCCCACACTGCCCACCTGCCTGGCATCAGTGCCCCCTCACTGCCCACCCCCTGCCTGGCATCAGTGCCCCCTCACTGCCCACCCCCTGCCTGGCATCAATGCCCCCTCACTGCCCACCCCCTGCCTGGCATCAGTGCCCCCCTCACTGCCCACCCCCTGCCTGGCGTCAGTGCCCCCACACTAACCACCTCCTGCCTGGCATCAGTGCCCCCCACACTGCCCACCTCCTGCCTGGCATCACTGCCCCATCACTGCCCACCCCCTGCTGGCATCACTGCCCACCCCCTGCCTGGCATCAGTGCCCCCACACTGCCCACCCCCTGCCTGGCATCAGTGCCCCCACACTGCCCACCCCCTGCCTGGCATCAGTGCCCCCCACACTGCCCACCCCCTGTCTGGCATCAGTGCCCCCCACACTGCCCACCTCCTGCCTGGCATCACTGCCCCTACACTGCTCACCCCCTGCTGGCATCACTGCCCACCCCCTGCCTGGCATCAGTGCCCCCCTCACTGCCCGCCCCCTGCCTGGCATCAGTGCCCCCCTCACTGCCCGCCCCCTGCCTGGCATCAGTGCCCCCTCACTGCCCGACCTCTGCCTGGCATCAGTGCCCCCCTCACTGCCCGCCCCCTGCCTGGCATCAGTGCCCCCCTCACTGCCCGCCCCCTGCCTGGCATCAGTGCCCCCCACACTGCCCGCCCCCTGCCTGGCATCAGTGCCCCCCACACTGCCCGCCCCCTGCCTGGCATCAGTGCCCCCCACACTGCCCGCCCCCTGCCTGGCATCAGTGCCCCCCACACTGCCCGCCCCCTGCCTGGCATCAGTGCCCCCCTCACTGCCCGCCCCCTGCCTGGCATCAGTGCCCCCCTCACTGCCCGCCCCCTGCCTGGCATCAGTGCCCCCCTCACTGCCCGCCCCCTGCCTGGCATCAGTGCCCCCCTCACTGCCCGCCCCCTGCCTGGCATCACTGGTACCTCGCACTGCTTACCCCCTGCCTGGTATTGCCATGCTCCACCCTGCTCAGCCTTTTGCTTGCCCAGATGTACACACTTGCTGCCATCAGACTGTTACACCACCTAATCACTTTGTACCCTTCTTCCTGGCATCACTGTCACCTCGCTGCCTATAATCCTGCTAATGGGAACGACCTGCTCTCAGCAGCCGGGTGCTGGGCATTCCGATCTGTCACTTCCCGTTCTCCTCTGCCTGGCATGTTACCACTCGCTGATTGGAAATCCCCATCCTGTCACTTCTTACCTGGCATTCTGGTCACCTGGGTAAAGTTGTGCCAGTGATGGACTATAGCTTGCTGAGCAGGAGGGGCCTGTTTACCTCCTGCAGCGCCTCGTGTTATCCTGGTGCCCCATGTGCCACTTAGTACTATATGGTCCTCACAACAGCATCACAGGGACTGGCATCTATTACAGCTAAGTCTATTAACCCATTTACCTAGTCTGCCATCCCCCGGTAACTGGCATTCAACGGCCTTTTACTAAGTGCCAGCCTGGCATCTAATCCCCTGCCATCCTGGTCACCACATCTGTCTACCTAATCAGTGACGCAGGCTGGCATGAATCACTCCTCACTGACTGGCACCGTGATCTTCTATGCTGCCTCTCCATTCATTCCTTTTTTTTTTTTAAATTACGGAGCAATTATATCTGCTGTCCAGCGGGCGCTGACGAATCGTCTTCATTATCCACTGGTACATAAATCACCCCTGCTCTGCCTGGCACCCGGGAGGCTACATGTCTGGTGAGAGGATGCCCGTCTGACTTTTTTTGTCCCTGCCAGCCATGTGGGGATTTACCCTCAGACGGGGGGTTTCTTTATGTATTGGTTGTCTGGCTCCCATATTCCTAACGCAGATAGACTGGTGCTGGGGCATTGCTTGGCATCCTGTCTGATACATTGCCAGGCTGGTGGTAGGGCACGGTTACATTGGACTGTTTTCTTGCCATAGGTGCCATGGTAACTTCCTTTGCTACATCCTGAGGCTAAAAACCCTCACAGCTGAGAGTTTGTTACATTGTATATGGCGGTGTTTCCCAACCAGGGTGCCTCCAGCTGTTGCAAAACTACAACTCCCAGCATGCCCGGACAGCCGAAGGCTGTCCGGGCATGCTGGGAGTTGTAGTTTTGCAACAGTTGGAGGCACCCTGGTTGGGAAACACTCCTTTTGAAAATACAGAACAAAATAGCGTAAAATTCTTAAAGGGGTACTCCACTGGAAAGCATTTTATTTATTTATTTATATATTTTTTTTTTAAATCAACTGGTGCCAGAAAGTTAAACAGATTTGTAAAATGACTTCTATTAAAAAAAATCTTAATGCTTCCAGTACTTATCAGCTGCTGTTATGATCCACAGGAAGTTCTTTTCTGTCTGAACACACTGCTCTCTGCTGACACCTCTGTCCGTGTCAGGAACTGTCCAGAGCAGCATAGGTTTTCTGTGGGGATTTGCTCCTACTCTGGACAGTTCCTGACATGGACAGAGGTGTCAGCAGAGAGCACTGTGGTCAGACAGAAAGGAAATTCAAAAATGAAAAGAACTTCCTGTGGATCATACAGCAGCTGATAAGTACTGGAAGGATTAAGATTTTTTTTTTTTTTTTTTTTATAGAAGTAATATACAAATCTGTTTAACGTTCTGGCACCAGTTGATAAAAAAAAAATGTTTTTCAGTGGAGTACCCCTTTAAAAGGGTACTCAAGTGCTTACAAACTTATCCCCTATCTTCTCCGTGAAGTGGGGAGATTTAGGGAACCATTCTGGATATTGGGCGGGGGGTTGGGGTCAATTCAGGATCGAACACCCCCCCCCCCCCCATGGATCAAACACTGATCCACTAAAAGGTGGATAGGGGAAGCATTTTTAAAAACTGGATTATCCCTTTAAAAGGAAACTTGTAGTCGCTTTCATGCTGCCTGAACCAAGAGTCATCAGGGCGGTCCTTGGTGATTGATAGATACATCTCTGTGGGTATAGAGCGGGATCTATCAATCAAGACTGGTGGGGTGGACAGGAGAGGCTGGGGACCCCCTTATGACTTGTGGTTCAGGCAGCATGAAAGTGATGGAAGGTTTCCTTGAAATTATAAAATTTTGGGTCAGAAAATATTAAAGGGGTACTCCGGTGGAAAACATATATATTTTTTTTAAATCAACTGGTGCCAGAAAACTAAACAGATTTGTAAATTACTTCTATTAAAAAAATCTTTACCCTTCCAGTACTTATTAGCAGCTGTTTGCTACAGAGGAAATCCTTTTCTTTTTGAATTTCTTATTTTGTCTTGACCACAGTGTTCTCTGCTGACACCTGATGCCCGTATCAGGAACTGTCCAGAGCAGGAGAAAATCCTCATAGCAAAACCTATGCTGCTCTGGAGAGTTCCTGACACGGACAGAGGTGTCAGCAGAGAGCACTGTGGACAAGACAAAAAAGAAATTCAAAAAGTAAAGCATTTCCTCTGTAGCAAACAGCTGCTAAAGAGTACTGGAAGGGTAAAGATTTTTTTTTTTATAGAAGTAATTTACAAATCTGTAACTTTCTGGCACCAGTTGATTAAAAAATAAATAAAATTCCACCGGAGTACCCCTTTGAATAAATGGATGAATAAAGATGATCCCATTGCCAGGCTGGCAGGGCACGGTTACATTGGTCAGATGTGACTGGTTGCTGTAGGCACAGGTTTTGGTTATTAGCCGCCTGCCGGTGAACAGTTATGTTATGTTCATACCATGGAATTTCCGCTTGGAATTCTGCACTGACATTCCGCAGCAGCAGAGTCCCATTGATTCCAATGGGATTCTGCTGCGCTGTTCACAAAATGGAATTTCCGCGCATTTCTGAGCGGTCCTCCGCTGTCATGTGGAGGTCCACCTGGAAATTTTTATCGTACGTTCGTTTCCTTTGTGAGCATAGCCTGGAAAACGTGTTCAGGACCTTATCTCCCCCTGGATGGGAGTTTTTTTTCCATTGTATCAGTGTAAACACATCAGCAACACATCTTAAAGGGGTACTCCATTGGAAAACATTAACTTTCTGGCACCAGTTGATTTAAAAGAAAAACAGATTTGTAAATTACTTCTATTTAAAAAAATATATATAAAAAACAATCCTTCCAGTACTTATAAGCTGCTGTATGATCCACAGGAAGTTCTTTTCTTTTTGAATTTCCTTTCTGTCTGACCACAGTGCTCTCTGATGACACCTCTGTCCGTGTCAGGAACTGTCCAGAGCAGGAGAGGTTTGCTATGGGGATTTTCTCCTACTCTGGACAGTTCCTGACACGGACAGAGGTGTCAGCAGAGAGCACTGTGGTCAGGCAGAAAATAAATAAAAAAATAAAATAACTTCCTGTGCAGCATACAGCAGCTGATAAGTACTGGAAGGATTAAGATTTTTTTTTTTAATAGAAGTCATTTACAAATCTGTTTAACATTGCGGCACCAGTTGACTGCAAGCTCTTCAGCGCATGGGCTCTGCTATATCTATACACACATCTACCTCTGTATCCAGTTCACCTGCTTTCTGGCTGTTTTCATCTAAATAAGTGTGGGGTTTTCCCGTTTCGCCCGCACGCTTGCAGTGGCGGTTCCCCGCCCCCATTGTTTACTCGCCCTGCAGTTCCTCATACCTGTTCTATAATCCATTACTATGTATCCAGGCAAGCATTATATATATTACATATATATATTTTATATATATATATGAGCATAAATAACAATTCCCCACATATACAACCTATCACAGTGGTCTTCAACCTGCGGACCTCCAGATGTTGCAAAACTACAACTCCCAGCATGCCCGGACAGCCGTTGGCTGTCCGGGCATGCTGGGAGTTGTAGTTTTGCAACATCTGGAGGTCCGCAGGTTGAAGACCACTGACCTATCATAAGGAATAATGGCAGTATTACCCCCCCCCCCCCCCCCAGTCCGTTGTTGGCGACTGCTCTTGTCCGTGGCGCAGCTGGTACAGGCTGCAAACCTAGAAGGATCAGATATGACCGTGGTTCTCTACCTGTGTCGCCTGAGTACCCCTTGGTAGTCCATTTCCAAAAATTGTACCCCCCACCATCCCTTTTTAGCGACATTTATATAATTAAAGGGGTACTCCGGCGCTAAGACATCTTATCCCCTATCCAAAGGATAGGGGATAAGATGCCTGATCGCGGGGGTCCCGCCGCTGGGGACCCCCGTGATCTTGTACGCAGCACCCAGTTTATAATCAGTCCCCGGAGCACGTTCGCTCCGGGTCTGATTACTGGCGGTCACAGGGGGCCGGAGCATTGTGACGTCACGGCCCCGCCCCCGTGTGAAGTCACGCTCCGCCCCCTCAATGCAAGCCTACAAGAGGGGGCGTGATAGCTGTCACGCCCCCTCACATAGGCTTGCATTGAGGGGGCGGAGCGTGATGTCACATGGGGGCGTGACGTCACAATGCTCCGGCCCCCCCGTGACCGCCAGTAATCAGACCCGGAGCGAACGTGCTCCGGGGACTGATTATAAACTGGGTGCTGCGTACAAGATCACGGGGGTCCCCAGCGGCGGGACCCCCGCGATCAGGCATCTTATCCCCTATCCTTTGGATAGGGGATAAGATGTCTTAGCGCCGGAGTACCCCTTTAATATAGTTCAGGGGTGTGGAAATTTATTAAAAAATACTTGTCCATGGGACTAAAACGGAGCAAAATCTCCTTGTCCCTCCTGACGATCCACTTGTCCGGACCAATTTTCGCTTTTACACTCATTTTTTCCTCCTTGCCCTATAATAACCATAACTACCTACTATAATGATACCTTTTTTTATTTTTCCATAACATATTCTCCGAACCAAAAAAAAATTTGAAGTGATAGTAAAAGATAATTTTGCAGCTTTGCTGGTTTTCTTTTCTGCGCCATTTACCTTGTGGTCAGATAACATGTTGTTTTGATACTTTAGGTCGCCTGATTACAGCAATACTAGATTTGTATAGTGTCTGTCATGTTTTACTAAGTTTAAACAAATTCTGAACTTTTTCGAATTTTTTCTTAATTGCCAATTTCTGACCCCTGTAGCTTATTTAAAAAAATAAAAATAAATAAATAAAAATGTTCGCATACGAGGCTGTTTGAGGGCACTTTTTTTTTTGCGCCATAATCTGTTTTTTGTATCAGTAACATTTAGGTATTGTTTTGACTTTTTAATCGCTTTTAACTTTTTATTTTTTATTTTTTTCTGGGATATTATAAAAATTGCTATTCTGGGGTTTGGTATTTTTTTTTTTTTTTTTTTACATTTACGTCATTTACCATACGGGATACATAATGCTATATTTTAATAGTTCGTACAATTATATAAAAACCAATCCTTCCAGTACTTATCAGCTGCTGTATGCTACACAGGAAGTTCTTTTCTTTTTGAATTTCTTTCCAGTCTGACCACAGTGCTCTCTGCTGACACCTCTGTCCTTGTCAGGAACTCATCAGAGTAGGAGCAAATCCCCATAGCAAACCTCTCCCTCCTCTGGACAGTTCCTGATATGGACAGAGGTGAGAGCACTGTGGTCAGACTGGAAAGAACTCCAGTAAAAAATACAACTAGAGCATACAGCAGCTAATAAGTACTGGAAGGATTAAGATTTTTACATAGAAGTAATTTACAAACCTGTTTTAATTTTCTGGCATCGGTTGATTTGAAAAAAAGTGTTTCCCAAACTGGAGTACGCTTTAAGATTTCTCCTGGCCAAGACCCAAAAACCTGCCAGATGAACATTTTAGGCTCCTTTTCCCTACAGAATGCCAACCTTTTTATAAACTCTTCCTATTTGTATTGCCCCACACAGTGAAGTGCTCCTTCTGCCCCCCCCCCCATATTGTAGTAGGCCCTCACACTGTCCCCATATACAGTGATCCCTCAACTTACAATGGCCTCAACATACAATAGTTTCAACATACAGTGGTCTTTTCTGGACCATTGTAACTTGAAACCAGACTCAACATACAATGCTATGGAATCTGCGAAACAGGTCAATGGCTGGAAGAACCGACCAATCAGAATGGATATTTCACTGGTAAAACCCGTGTATTCCTAAAGTGCATGCACTGACTGGTGTCTGGTAGCGCCCCCCTACAGTACAGGGAGGTATTACATGTTCTGTACTACTCTTTACCTGTATTACTGAAGTGCATGCACTGACTGGTGTCTGGTAGCGCCCCCCTACAGTACAGGGAGGTATTACATGTTCTGTACTACTCTTTACCTGTATTACTGAAGTGCATGCACTGACTGGTGTCTGGTAGCGCCCCCCTACAGTACAGGGAGGTATTACATGTTCTGTACTATTCTTTACCTGTATTACTGAAGTGTATGCACTGACTGGTGTCTGGCAGCGCCCCCTACAGTACAGGGAGGTATTACATGTTCTGTACTACTCTTTACCTGTATTACTGAAGTGTATGCACTGACTGGTGTCTGGTAGCGCCCCCTACAGTACAGGGAGGTATTACATGTTAGCTGCTCCTTTGGACATCACTTGAGGGCGACTCCATTTTCCTTTTTTTAGGACATCGCGTGTTCTGTACAGGACCCTGAAGAAGCTCCTGTCCTCTACATAGACCAGTGTTTCCCAAAGAGGGTGCTTCCAGCTGTTGCAAAACTACAACTCCCAGCATGCCCGGACAGCCGAAGGCTGTCCGGGCATGCTGGGAGTTGTAGTTTTGCAACATCAGGAGGTGCCCTGGTTGGGAAACACTGAAATAGACAGTGATTACAGCTCCCAGCAGATCTTTATTACTTTTATATGTAATTATTTGCTTTATCTATATTAGTTATCTACTTATTATTCTTTAATCCTCACTTTTTCCTATTTTTGGATGACATTTTGGTGGCTTCAGAACCAATTACCAGGTTTCCATAGAGTTTTGGTCTCAACATACGATGGTTTCAACATACAATGGTCGTCCTGGAACCAATTAATATTGTAACTTGAGGGAGTACTGTAGTTGTGAGTCCACATACTGCCCCCATAACGTTGTAAACTGCTCTGCCATAGCAGAAGGTCCCCGGTCTGAAGCAGCTCAGCTGACATGGTAGTTATGGTCCACAGCAGCCTCCGCTGCTTCTCTGCTGTCCTCCTGCTCTGCTGCTACCAGCAGCCACTGCTCACTTTTTCTTCACTTTTTTAAAGCAGTGACCAGTGGCTGCAAACTTCATTACTGATATTTTTTTTATTTTTTTTTTGCGTACCCCCAGGGGAGTTGCTAAGTACCTCTGGGATACCCCAGATTGGAGGTGTGTGCCAAGAAATTTCTACTTATGTAGTTCACTGTCTTATTTAGGGTTCCCAAAGGTTAAAGGGGTATTCCAGGAAAAAACTTTTTTTTTTATATATATATATATATATATATATATATCAACTGGCTCCAGAAAGTTAAACAGATTTGTAAATTACTTCTATTAAAAAATCTCAATCCTTTCAGTACTTATGAGCTTCTGAAGTTAAGGTTGTTCTTTTCTGACTAACTGCTCACTGATAACACGTGTCTCGGGACATAGGTTTGCTATGGGGATTTGCTTCTAAACTGGGCGTTTCCCGAGACAGGTGTCATCAGAGAGGACTTAGACAGAAAAGAACAACCTGAACTTCAGAAGCTCATAAGTACTGAAAGGATTGAGATTTTTTAATAGAATGAATTTACAAATCTGTTTAACTTTCTGGAGCCAATTGATATATGAAAAAAAGTTTTTTCCTGGATAACCCCTTTAATTAAAATGCATGTGTATCCAATAGATGCCTTTTTTGGGTCATCTGTTCTAGAAAAGAGGCCCCACTCATATAATGGGAGTCATGTCATGTGACCTGTGGCACACTTACTTTACGCTTCTATGGTTTCTTTTGGTTACTTATATTATCTCGACTCCAGTGCTGCCTCATTGGGAAGGATACATTGTGTGTGGAATCGTAAAGAGTACCTCTTATGATCTTGGTAAATTGTATCCTCCCAGGTCACCGCCCCCATCATGATAAACCACCCCCCGCCTTTATTTTTATTATTTTTTAGTTTTCTACCTTGATATTGCTCTGTATTTTCTGCTCAGTCTCAGTCAGATTCACAGACTGGGAAGGGGTGTTACCCAGCAGGCGTGACATCATCTGAAGCCATACAGGGGAGAACTTCCTCCCTCACTCTGCTACTAACATACCCAGAGTAGTTCAGTGTGAGATGAGCTATGATTGGCTAAGGCTGCACCCCCAGCATTTCCTGATTTTGGACTTCTGCCAGGCCAGCAGGAGTCCAAGGTCTGTGCAAGAGATGTGGTGGGGAGGGGGAATGTGCTCTGGTCAAGAAGGGAGACACCTAGTGGCAGCTTTTTTAAACACAAATAAAGCTTCATTTTTTATTTTATTTTTTAAACAAAGTACATTACAAAGATTTTCTTTATTTACCATAAGGAGTGCAATAGCAAAAATTAGTTTTAATGATAGTGCCCATTTAAAGGGGTTGTCCAGGAATAGAGAAACAGATGATTTTTGCCAAAAACAGCACCACATTTGTCCTGGGTTTGTGTGTGGTATTGCAGCTCAGTTCCATTAAAGTGAATGGAGCCAACTGGTAATACCACACACATCATGAGGACGGGTTTGGTGCTGGTTTTGAAAGAAGTCAGCTTTGTTTTTCTATTCTTGGATAACCTATTCAAGTCTGGGTTAAAACAGCGCTTGGTTTTATTAGATTAACCCTTCAGAGTGATAGAAAGGTAATATGTGTTCTCACTGCTGTTTTCGAGCCCATGAGAGTCCTCTCAATGGTGCAAAGCTATTTCTCAGTCTCTACATTTTATGGGTGGGATCAAAGCTGAGCTGTTTACCAGTAATACACACACATGGACTTTCTTTCCCTTTACTACTCTGGCCAATAACGGCACAGCAAATTCTCTTTGCTATATCCTAGTGCAGGTGAAGGTGAACAGGTCTGTGCTGGGCTGTTGATTTAGACAGTACACTATAAATAAGAAGGGGATACTCATCCACTAGGTCAGTGTTTTTCCAGACAGCACGCGCCTCCAGCTGTTGCAGAACTACAACTTGCACCATGCCCAGACCGCCAAAAGGCTGTTTGGGCATGCCGGGAGTTGTAGTTTTGGCTGGAGGCACACGATTTGAAGAACACTGCACTAGGTTTTTGCTAGAGGAGCAGACCTGAAAGGAAAAGATCACACTGAGCACTTAGCTGCTGAAATGAGAGAGAAGCCTTGATTTACCTTGCATAGACAGTGCAGATCCTCTGGACACTCACAAATACAGGTACACAGCCCAGCTGTTTCATGCCCTAGTGTGTGTGCATGTGCAGCTTCTTGGGTACACAGCCTTGGCCATCTTGGGCAAGAAACAGAGCAGGGAGGCAGAGAAATGATGACTATTTGAGCCGGCCTGAGCACTTGACATCAGCATGCTCCATGGAGAGATCTTAACCCCGCCTGTGCCCCAAACTGCTAATTGGCATTATTGCAAAAAGAAGAATGTCGGGAGTGACTGATCCGCTCATGGTAGGCATCATTTCAGTTAGTGTAGGCCGCAACACCAGCGGGTGACACTGATGACAGTTTTCCTTTTTAAAGTGTACCTGTCCCTTTAAAACTTTTCACATATCTCTACAACAGTGGTCTCAAACTGTGGCCCTCCAGATGTTGCAAAACTTCAACTCCCAGCATGCCCGGACAGCCGTTGGCTGTCCGGGCATGCTGGGAGCTGAAGTTTTGCAACATCTGGAGGGCCACAGTTTGAGACGACCGCTCTACGACATGTCAAACGTTTTTGACATCGACCAATTAGCAGGGAGAAAATTGTAGCTAACCGAGACAATCCCATCGACTTGCATTGTGTTGTGTCTCGCTTAGTGTTCTCTTCTCCTAGCTAGTTTGGTCGCAGTAACAACACTCAGACCCCGACCGATCAAAACTTTTGACAGAACTCTACAACATGTTAAAAGTTTTCTAAAGTGACCATTAGAGATGAGCGAACTTACAGTAAATTCGATTCGTCTCGAACTTCTCGGCTCGGCAGTTGATGACTTATCCTGCGTAAATTAGTTCAGCTTTCCGGTGCTCCGGTGGGCTGGAAAAGGTGGATACAGTCCTAGGAAAGAGTCTCCTAGGACTGTATCCACCTTTCCCAGCCCACGGGAGCACCTGAAAGCTGAACTAATTTATGCAGGATAAGTTATCAACTGCCGAGCCGAGAAGCTCATGACGAATCGAATTTGCTGTAAGTTCGCTCATCTCTAGTGACCGTTCCCAGATGACCGTACCAGTGATGGAATATATTACGGAACAGGAGTATGATCCACGAGTTATAGAGGGAACCATTATCATTAAAGGAGTACTCCGCCCCTAGACATCTTATCCCCTATCCAAGGGACCCTCGCAGTCTCTGCTGCGGCACGCCAGACATCCGGTCCACGGAGCGAACTTCGTTCCGTGCTGGATGAATGTCGATGCGCGGCTGAGGCTCGTGACATCAAGGCCACGCCCCTCAATACAAGTCTATGGGAGGGGGTGTAACGGCTGTCACACCCCCTCCCATAGACTTAAATTGAGGGGGCGTGATGTCACGAGCAGGGCGTGGCTGTGACGTCACTAGCCTCCGGCGCTGCACCCGACGCTCTAAACGAATGTCGGGTGCAGCAGGGAGATCGCGGGGGTCCCCAGCGGCAGGACCCCCACCATTAGACATCTTATCCCCTATCCTTTGATGATTAGATGTCTAGGGGCGGAGTACCCCTTTAACAACCTGTCCTGATCACATCCCACTGACACAAGTGCACACAGCTGTGTGAGTAGGACATGTTAAAGGCAGGGCTCAAGTCCTACAGGAACGGAGTTCCTGCACTTTTTCCAGAGCAGGAACACTGTTCCCATTAGCAGGAGTCCTGCAGGACTAGCCCTTGAGTGGAAATCATGGGTGAGTTCCCACACTTTTTTTTTCCCCCCCAGGACTTGACCCCTGGTTAAAGGGGTACGCGATCTCTGGGCCGGCGCGGCGGCATTCTGAACACGGAAGCCTGTTTGTGATGTCATGCTACACCCCCTCCATTCATGCTTATGGGAGGGGGCGTGACAGCTAGTACATAGTCATCACGCATCCTCCCATTGACATGAATGGAGGGGGCGTGGTTGCTCTGGTCGCCAGTCATCCGGCACGGAGCGGCGTTCACTGGATGACTGGGGCACCATGCCGGAGATCTTGGGGGTCCGCAGCGGCTGGACCCTCCCGATCGGACACCTTATCACCCATCCTTTTGGGGGGATATGATGTTTGGGAGTGGGGGAGAGGAGTACCCCTTTAAGAACATGGCAGGCTTTGTGCTACAGCTTTCTAGAATGGATATGCTATGAAGCTTTGTGGGGAGGATTTATCCAAACCCGTGCAAAGGAAAAGTTGCCCAGTTGCCCATAGCAACCAATCAGATCGCTGCTTTCATTTTTCACAGGCTGCTTTAAAAATGAAACAAGCAATCTGGTTGCTATGGGCAACTGGTCAACTTTTCCTTTGCACAGCTTTGGATAAATCCTCCCCCATTAGTCTTTATTGTACTTTGGAGAGGATACAATGTAACAAACCCTCAGCTGTGAAATTTTTAGAATGTTTTCATACCCGGAAACAAAGCAGAGATCATAAACCTTTTTATTTAAATACTTTCATTGAATATGCATGGAAATCGGTTTGTAATCCACGGCCCATCACTTTTAAGTTTTAGTTTTTTTGTTTTTTTTCTTTCAAAACTGCGTGGGATTAGGTCACATGTCACTCAAACGTGTCGGGAAGCAGATGATAGAATAAATCTGCATACAAAACCGCATACATACAAAAAAAATAGTCAAGATATACGGAAAAATATAGTGAAATACAAAAATTGCAGAGCGTATTTTACGGCATGTTGTCGCGGGGTGAATGCACCCTTAGGCTAGGTTCACACAGGCGCTAGGACTGCACTTACATTACCGTCCCCTATAAACTGCAATGTATGCTGGGTGGATTTCGTCAAAAGAATGAGATTGTTCTTCTTGTTCGGCAACGCAATTTTGGCAGCAAAATCTCCGCCCCAGAAGTTCTGCAATGTGCACTGTGCAGCAGAATCCCTTTGCCAGCAATGAGGTTCTGCTGCACTGTAATTTCCAAGTGGAATTACACTTGGAAATTACATAGTGTGAACCTAGTCTTAGGAATAGAAATAGAAAGTGGTAAAACTTCTCTTTATTAAGTTTCCTTTACATAAAAGCAGAAATCTCGGTTTATGGTCGGTGTCACTTTCGGCTTTGTGAGACGTATACGACGGCATTTTGAAGAAGAAAAAAAAAGTAGCTTATTTTCTTTTATATCTTAAGTGGACCTGATGGAGCTCCCTATTGCGCCATATTTGCTTAAAGGGGTACTCCGGAGCTAAGACATCTTATCCCCTATCCAAAGGATGGGGGATAAGATGTCAGATCGCCGGACCCCCGGGATCTATCATGCAGCACCCACCTTTAGCAGCTTCCGGAACCGCTGGAGGTCCTCAGGCTGTCCATCTCGATCACAGCTGTCACGCCCCCTCCCATAGGCTTGCATTGAGGGGGCGGAGCGTGAGGTCACACTGGGGCGGAGTTGTGACGTCACAATGCTCCGTCCCCGTGATCGCCAGTACTCAGACCCAGAGCAAACGCGCTCCGGGGACTGATTCTAACGGTGCGGCGTGGAAGATCACGGGGGTCCCCAGCGGCTGGACCCCTGCGATCAGGCATCTTATCCCCTATCCTTTTGGACAGGGGATAAGATGTCTTAGCGCCGGAGTACCCCTTTAACCCCTTAAGGACCCAGGGTTTTTCTGTTTTCGCACTTTAATTTTTTCCTCTTTACTTTAAAAAAATCATAATTCTTTCAACTTTGCACCTAAAAATCCGTATGATGACTTATATTTTGCACCACCAATTCTACTTTGTAATGACATCAGTCATTTTATCCAAAAGTCTACGGCAAAACGGAAAAAAAATTGGGCGACAAAATTTAAGAAAAAACGCCATTTTGTAATTTTGGGGGCTTCAGTTTCTACACAGTACATAAACACACACACACACACACCTTAGGCGCAGGCAGTGTTCCCCCCCACACACATACAGCCTCCAGCTATATACAGTGTATGGCTGGAGGCTGTATGCCTGTGTACTGCCCACTTCAGTGCTCCGACTGAAAATGGCATGCCGCTGGTCACTTACCAAGCTGGTCAGCGTGCGTCTTCCTCCTTCTCGATCCTCCGGTCCTCGCGCCTTCGTTTCTATGGGTGTCCTGGCGTGTGCTATCCCCTGGCGGCCCCTGCGTTTTTAAACTTAACCCGGGGCCACAGGGAGTTAATAGTGATGGGGGGGAATTGCCCCGTCGCTACAGGACGGGCAAACACCAACTCTGCTCGGGGCCCCAAGCAATTACTTGGTTTGCCTGTCCTTTTGCAACGGGCCTGGAGTCGGATATGTGTCTTAACCTCCGCCGAACCTGCGATACTGACTCTCCGAACCCCTGGGGTTCGATCGAACCCAGGTTAAGAACCACTGGATTAAGTGCTGTCCAGGATTGGGAAAATCATGACTCCTGTAATCTGTAGCGCCACACTTGTCTGTAGGTTATGTCTGGAATTGCAGTTCACCTTCATTGAAGTGAATGGGACTAAACTGCAATAACACACACAACCTGTAAACAGGTGTGGCACCGTTTTTGGAATACAGGATCCATGTCTTTCTGATCCAGGACAACTTCTTTACATGTCGTCTGAAGAAATATATCTATATGGCATGGATAAGTCACCCCGTATTTCCTTCTGCCACAAAGAGTCAATAGAGAGAACTACAAGGAGAGGCCTACTGGGTATCTCAAATATAAGCGCCAAAAATACAGTGTTGTGTATGGCCCTTTAAATGAGGGATATGTAAATATGGAGTGATACCACAAGTTTTACAAAACCTAAAGGGCTCAATCCAAAGCAGCTGATATATTTGCGCTTTGGTTTCTGTTGGGATTGTTCTGGCCCTGGCGAAACCTGAGTTAAGTCACGAGGAGAGACATGAAACGCGATATTAGAAAGTTTCTAATAGAAACCCGTACTGGTTTATTGCGTAAATCGTATTGTGTGTATCTCAGAACTAAATTCATGTGGAGATACAATAGAGATATACAATATACAGTGTATAAATACATATAATAGTCCCTGTGTACATACATTACTTATCCTGTACTGATCCTGAGTTATATCCTGTATTATACTCCAGAGCTGCACTCACTATTCTGCTGGTGAGGTCACTGTGTACATACATTACATTACTTATTCTGTACTGATCCTGAGTTATATCCTGTATTATACCCCAGAGCTGTACTCGCTATTCTGCTGGTGAGGTCACTGTGTACATACATTACATTACTTATCCTGTACTGATCCTGAGTTATATCCTGTATTATACCCCAGAGCTGTACTTACTATTCTGCTGGTGAGGTCACTGTGTACATACATTACATTACTTATCCTGTACTGATCCTGAGTTATATCCTGTATTATACTCCAGAGCTGTACTCACTATTCTGCTGGTGAGGTCACTGTGTACATTCATTACATTACTTATCCTGTACGGATCCTGAATTATATCCTGTATTATACTCCAGAGCTGTACTCACTATTCTGCTGGTGAGATCACTGTGTACATACATTACATTACTTATCCTGTACTGATCCTGAGTTATATCCTCTATTATACTCCAGAGCTGTACTCACTATTCTGCTGGTGAGATCACTGTGTACATACATTACATTACTTATTCTGTACTGATCCTGAGTTATATCCTGTATTATACTCCAGAGCTGTACTCACTATTCTGCTGGTGAGGTCACTGTGTACATACATTACATTACTTATCCTGTACTGATCCTGAGTTATATCCTGTATTATACCCCAGAGCAATTTAGAAATTTTGGACGGTTTTGTTTTCACGCTGTAAAATTTACGGTAAAAATTACATGTTTTCGTTATTCTATATAAATTGATACCCATGATTACATACTTTTCTATTATTGTACCGCTTTAAAAAAATCGCAAACTTTTTAACCAAATTAGTACGTTTAAAATCCCTCTATTTTGCTGACCTATAACTTTTTAATTTTCCATATAAGCAGTGGTATGAGGGCTAATGTTTTGCGCTGTGATCTGTAATTTTTACCACATTTGCGTATATAAAACTTTAATACATTTTATCTTTTTTTGGGGGGGAATAAAGTATTACAAAAAAAAGCAGCAATTTTGGACTTAGTTTAAAAAAAAATTTTTTTTTTTTTTTTTATAGCAATCACTTGATTGCTAATACTTTTCAGTGCTATGCATAGGACATAGCACTGATCAGTGTTATCGGCTATCTTCTGCTCTGGTCTGCTCGGTCTCAGATCATAGCAGAAGACCCCTGGAGATGGGACCTCCGGCCGGCATTATGGATGATCGGATCCCCGCAGCGGCGCTGCGGGTGATCCTATCATTCATTTTAGTGATCGCACTGCCGCAGATGCCGTGTACTGTATTGATCACGGCATCTTAGGGTTTAATGGTACACATCAGCGCGATCGCTGATGTGCGCCGTTACCGGCAGGTCCCTGGCTTCTGATAGCACCTGGGACCTGCTGCGCATGACCCGAGCATCGCTCCGCTGCTCACGGTCATGCACAGGACGTAAATGTACAGAGGATCACTGTCTGTTCCTCTCTGACACCATGCAATGCCGCAAAAACCTTATTTTTACAGAATAAAGCCACAACATTGCATAAAAATGGTATGGTTAGCATGGGGAAACTGACCCCTGTTGGGTTTCAAGGGCGGTTTTATAGGGTGAAGTTATGTGACAGAAGCATGTAAGCCTTGTTTACACTGGCCCATCATCTTTTATATGATATGCTTATATGTGAGAAATCATGACAATTATTTGATGTGAGTTAAAAAAAAATCTGCAATGTATTTAAAAAAAACAAAAACGTAACCACTGAACTGGACCAACCGCGGTGTCTGATTGTGTGGCAGAGTTAAATTTAGAGGGTACAGTATCTGGCAGTGCTATATTAAGAGGGTACAGTGTGTGGCAGGGTTATATTTAGAGGGTACAGTGTGTGGCAGTATTCATGGGGCAAAGTGTGTATCATTATTATATTTAGAGGGTACAGTATCTGGCAGTGCTATATTAAGAGGGTACAGTGTGTGGCAGGGTTATATTTAGAGGGTACAGTGTGTGGCAGTATTCATGGGGCAAAGTGTGTATCATTATTATATTTAGAGGGTACGGTGTGTGGCAGGGTTATATTTAGAGTGTACAGTGTGTGGCAGTATTATTATATTCATATGGTATAGTGTGTGGCAGTATTATATTCAGAGGGTACAGTGTGTGTCAGTATTTTATTCAGGGGGTCCAGTATGTGGCAGTACTACATTCAGGGGATATAGTATTTGAGTGTCAGACTCTGCAAAGAGTAGATATAGCTGGAATAAGTCCTGGTGCCTGGACCAACTGAGAAGACGTCCCTCAGGTCATTGATATTGTGTATTCTCCTGACTGTCCCATCACAGCTGTAGTCACTTGTGAGTTCTGCATTGATGGTGGGTGAAACTGTGCCTAATCTGTGGCTCTCCAGCTGTTGCAAAACTACAACTCCCATAGGGGGAGATTTATCAAAACCTGTCCAGAGGAAAAGTTGCTGAGTTGCCCATAGCAACCAATCAGATCGCTTCTTTCATTTTTAACAAGGCCTCTGAAAAATGAAAGAAGGTAGGTTGGTTGCTATGGGCAACTGGGCAACTTTTCCTCTGGACAGGTTTTGATAAATCTCCCCCATAATGCCTGAGACTCTCCAGATATGATAATGGGAGTTGTAGCTTAGCAATAGCTGGGGAGCCACGTGAACCGATGACCACCAAAAAGATGGGCTGCTTATTTTAAAATGCCCGGCCTATTTTTGTTCCCAGGCCAGCCCTGGCACAGAGGGTGTAGGGGGGGGAGGGGGCCAGGGCAATTTTTTAGCATTGTGGTTTCTAGCTACGCCCCTGCTCTCATGTATGGGTCTATGCAAGCCGCCACCAAAGTAGGCATTTCAGGGGGGATGAGAGGCGGGGCTTAAAAAGTCCTGCAAGTGGGAACTCCACTGTTGAGTGACCTATTATATACGCCATTTGCATATTCGTGCTATCTGATCCCTTTCCCCCACTCTTCCCATATGTTTTACATCACATTTTTTGAGAAGTAAATTTCTTTTCTCACACTGTGATCAGATTTATTTTGCTTTTATGTTCTTACTACTTTTCTTTTATGCCTTTTAGTTAACATATGAATGGAGACCCACGTGTCACAATTGTGGAACTTGCGCGCGCCTCTGAAGCGTAATTCCACTTTTAACAAGGTTTCACGGTTGAATTTGACACGAACACTGTAAATTCTTTGCTTTAGTGCTTTGAGTTGTTTTTTGTTTTGTTTTTAATACCTTTTTTTTGCCCAACACCCCCCCTCCATTCACGTCCATTTCTGTTGACAGAATTTTGTTGGTTGTCCTTGGAAACTAACATTTAGCCCCGCACAGCTGGCATGCAATTGAAGCGGTGAGGTGGCAATTTTAAATCTCCTACAACACGGTTCGCTTTGATGATCGACAGAATTCCGCTTTTGCGCAATATTGTGGTTTTGTAGGTTAGAGGCTTGGGAAAGTTGAGTGGGTCTCTGAGCGCCGTCATGGCGGCCATATTGGTTGTTGCCTGACTTTCTGAGGAACATAATTAAAATGTGCAAACTTAATTAGATATATGATGAATCTGATTGTTTGGGGCGTTAGCAATATTTATATACGTG